>NW_007380270.1:0-5751 GCF_000475195.1 Diaphorina citri | reverse complement strand
TGAATTTGAACGGCTCCGAGAACGTCCGGAGAACGCCCGGAGCCGGGTTCTTACCTTGTCCACATCGTTGCTATGTATGTCCGCGTCTACATCGCTACTGAACCGCGACACCGGGTATAACAGTCGCGTATCCAGGGTGCTGTTGTACTGGCTTAGACTCTCGTGTTTGTAGTAGTTGATGAGTTCGACCACCGAGGTGAATTTGAACGGCTCCGAGAACGTCCGGAGAACGCCCGGAGCCGGGTTCTTACCTTGTCCACATCGTTGCTGTGTATGTCCGCGTCTACATCGCTACTGAACCGCGACACTGGGTATAACAGTCGCGTATCCAGGGTGCTGTTGTACTGGCTTAGACTCTCGTGTTTGTAGTAGTTGATGAGTTCGACCACCGAGGTGAATTTGAACGGCTCCGAGAACCCGTACCGCCCGTTACGGTGGAAGATTTTGATGAGTTTGTTTGTACCTGGAATGGAGCAGTTGCAAATGGGAAAATATTATTAATAAAAGGTCGATTCCTACGTAAAAAGTTGTGATGGAAGATTTTGATGAGTTTGTTTGTACCTGGAATGGAGAAGTTGCAATTGGGAAAATATTATTAATAAAAGGTCGATTCCTACGTAAAAAGTTGTGATGGAAGATTTTGATGAGTTTGTTTGTACCTGGAATGGAGGAGTTGCAATTGGGAAAATATTATTAATAAAAGGTCGATTCCTACATAGAAAAGTTGTGAAAAATACCCAAAAGGGACTTTTCAGTCCTACGTTTATACCCAAATAGGACTGAAAAGTCCCTTTACTCCAGCAGTCTAAACAAGGTCTCGTATACTTGATGGGTTAATAGTAATAATAATAATAATACCTAGTGCTTACTTATACCCAAATAGGACTGAAAAGTCCCTTTACTCCAGCAGTCTAAACAAGGTCTCGTATACTTGATGGGTTAATAGTAATAATAATAGGTAGTGCTTATTTATACTGCTCGCATAGGACTGAAAAGTCCCTTTACTCCAGCAGTACTATTATTGTGGTCAAATTCTCAAATTATATTGAGGATAAAATTCCATACCTCGGCTGGGATTGAACCCACGCCCTCACAAGTATTCATTGAGGTGTTCAAAATATTTGAGGTATTCATGGACGTTGAACCCAGGGAATTGCTGGTCACTGAGGTATTCAAGGGGTTATTGGATGAGCTCATGGAACTCTGGGCATTATTCATAGAACTTGTGTTCATAGGATTGTTTATGGAACTAGTATTCATAGGATTGTTCATCGGGTTATTCATAGGACTGGTATACGCCCTCCTGTTTACCAGGCGGGCGTCTTGACCACTACACCACCGAGGCAGGTGTTCTTGACCACTACACCATCGATTAATAGTAATAATCACCTATACATTTTACATCAATAATTAAAAATACAAGTTGACTTACCGCCTTTACGCAAGGTGAGCGTGTATTCTCCGTTCTTGGTCGAAGTGTCCCGAACCAGGAATGTACCATCGGCTGTGTCCGCCAGCTTATCATTCACATCATCCCGCGATATATCACCCCAGTACCTGACAACAGAACGAACAACAGTAAGTAATCAAATCAAATCATGAATATTTTGTGGTAAAGCAGAGCTTTTGTTCTAAATTTAGTGGGTATCACAGCATTACTAAGTGCCTCCGTGACTATTAATTTTCATCTACTCGTAAATCCCTTTTTTAGAATCCACTTTATTCGATGGAATTCGTCGCTTCGACTCACCATTCAGCGTCGCGTAACGAATACGTCTCTGGGCCGCTACTCATCTTACGTAACTGGCGAAACCCGGTATGGTAGTGAATAAAATAATATTGTAAAACAAAAAAAGCGATCTGTTTTCATTTTCCCCTATTGGTTCTAATTTCCATTTGAGTTTTTCACTTATTTTTACCAAAATTCCACGTATTTTATAGCAATAATAGAGCGTATTTTTTATATTGCTCGCTTAGGACTTAAGTCCCTTTACTCCAGCAGTAGGCCACTACTATTATTACGGTCAAATTCTCAAATTATATTGAAGAATTCGTCGCTTCGACTCACCATTCAGCGTCGCGTAATGAATTCGTCTCTGGGCCGCTACTCATCTTTGCGACATCCAGACTAGACTGTCGCGAGTGTACATAGGTAGCGCTCGGTCGCGGCGACAGTTTGCGAGGCGGCAACGCTGGAGGCGACGAGAAAGTTGGCAACACCTGAAACAAACGGGGAGATCAATGAATCTCGTTCGAGTTCTGCGCGAACGTTTCCGACGGCGGCCGAAGAATCACGAACGTGAACGACTGAATCAGAATGGTCGGGGGTTCCCGCACGCCACGCGCGTACTGTAGTGCGCACATTCGCGCCAAGTGGGCCATCAGGTATCGCAGCGCCGAGAAATGGTGAGCGGGAAAGTC
Organism: Diaphorina citri; assembly: GCF_000475195.1. NCBI lineage: Eukaryota > Metazoa > Arthropoda > Insecta > Hemiptera > Psyllidae > Diaphorina > Diaphorina citri. Next base: position 3,330 of record NW_007380270.1, on the reverse strand, counting down.
TTGAACTAGCGCGAACAATCGCGATCCGATGTGTCGATCGTTGGATCCGCTGAGAAGGGAGACGAACTTCTCGTAGTAAACGTAAGGGATGAGGGGTTCGGTCAGCGATTTGAGGTAGGTTTTCAGCATAATCGCCAACAGGGCTGGTTCTAACTTGGAGAAGTTGTAGCTCTTGATTTCCCCGGAGTAGGCGTGGAAGAGCTCCGCCACCTGAAAATGAAGAAACAATGGGGCAGTTGCAATTGGGAAAATATTATTAATAAAAGGTCGATTCCTACGTAAAAAGTTGTGAAAAATCCAAATCTGAGGTCAAAACTCTAAAAAAGTAACTTTAAAAGGTCGAAAATTCAATTTTTAATTGCCGTTCCAATGAAAAATTTCAAAGAATTGTGACGTCAGATTTCACGTCAAAATGCGCAGAAACGCATGCGCACAAACAAATAAAGCGGGAGTCATGAATTATGACGTCATCGCAAACTTCAAGATTTACCGGTATTTTTTAAATCGATTTATATCCGGATCTAGAGGTCGTAGAAGAAAAAGACAAATTCCCTAGTTCCTCATTTTTTCTGTTGTCTTAGAAACCTCACCCAAGTAAGCGCAACTGCTCTATTGAATCAGTTTTAAGTTTCCATTTATTAGAGAGAGGCAATCAATAAAATTTATTGACGGACCGCTCAAAGTTTGCGTTGCCAAAACGACACAGCATACTTTTCAGGCAAAATTGTTAACACAACATATCAACAGAACATAAAAAAAAAATCATATAAATGGTACAGGAACTCATTCGTAGAAGCAATGCTTGTGCCACGGACGGGGGAAAATAAAATACAAAAATATTATTTGGAAAAACAAGTTCTTTTTTCTTCGCCTTCTCCCGTGTACAGACGGGGTCGGCGTTTTTCGTCAGCCTCTCAATCAGTCCTGACTAGGGTGATTGCTTTGGGCTGACATTTGGTTTTGGCTGCAAAAATTTTAGGATGCTCTTCGCACTCAACCTTTGCTATTCCTTTAGCAAGGGAAATTTCAGGCTGATATGGTCTCTGTTCGAGGGAGGTTTTCGTGTCGTACAGGTCTCGCAGGCAATTTCGAAGTAGTTCGGTGTTTTCGAGCAGCTTTTTCACCTGTAATAATACATATGATAATAAACTTTCTTTTTGTTATTAATATATTTATTAGGAATAATAAACCTTATGACACCTATTAATAGCAAGGGTCTTGCAACCAGGCAAAAGGTTTTTTTTTTCATTTGTTTTTGAGTCAGCCAAAAATTACAACATATTTATAAAATTAATAGTGATACCTATCGAAATAAAAGTGTTTTCAAGCAGCTTTTTCACCTGTAATGATAATAAAATAATAAACCTTATGACACCTGGGGGCGTGCATCCTTGTGCAATTTGGCTTGCAGTTTGAGTTGCTCTTCGCATTCACACTGCACGGGTTGGGAAGTTAGGAGGGACTACATTAGGATAGAATATACCTTGTCTATACTGCCAGCATAGGACAGAAAAGTCCCTTTACTCCCGTTCATGTACGTACCTCGTGGGGGACGTGCATCCTTGTGCAACTTTTCTATTCTACATACCTGCCTCGGTGGTGTAGTGGTCAAGGCGCTCGCCTGGTAAACAGGAGGGCGTGGGTTCAATCCCAGCCGAGGTATGGAATACCTACCTCGGTGGTGTAGTGGTCAAGGCGCTCGCCTGGTAAACAGGAGGGCGTGGGTTCAATCCCAGCCGAGGTATGGAATACCTACCTCGGTGGTGTAGTGGTCAAGGCGCTACCTACCTCGGTGGTGTAGTGGTCAAGGCGCTACCTACCTCGGTGGTGTAGTGGTCAAGGCGCTACCTACCTCGGTGGTGTAGTGGTCAAGGCGCTACCTACCTCGGTGGTGTAGTGGTCAAGGCGCTACCTACCTCGGTGGTGTAGTGGTCAAGGCGCTACCTACCTCGGTGGTGTAGTGGTCAAGGCGCTACCTACCTCGGTGGTGTAGTGGTCAAGGCGCTACCTACCTCGGTGGTGTAGTGGTCAAGGCGCTACCTACCTCGGTGGTGTAGTGGTCAAGGCGCTACCTACCTCGGTGGTGTAGTGGTCAAGGCGCTCGCCTGGTAAACAGGAGGGCGTGGGTTCAATCCCAGCCGAGGTATGGAATACCTACCTCGGTGGTGTAGTGGTCAAGGCGCTACCTACCTCGGTGGTGTAGTGGTCAAGGCGCTACCTACCTCGGTGGTGTAGTGGTCAAGGCGCTACCTACCTCGGTGGTGTAGTGGTCAAGGCGCTACCTACCTCGGTGGTGTAGTGGTCAAGGCGCTACCTACCTCGGTGGTGTAGTGGTCAAGGCGCTACCTACCTCGGTGGTGTAGTGGTCAAGGCGCTACCTACCTCGGTGGTGTAGTGGTCAAGGCGCTACCTACCTCGGTGGTGTAGTGGTCAAGGCGCTACCTACCTCGGTGGTGTAGTGGTCAAGGCGCTACCTACCTCGGTGGTGTAGTCAGTACGGCTTTTCCCCTTTAAAAAAAAAAAAAAAAAAAAAAAACTGTCGAGAACTGTCAAAATCAGGTCAACATACAACTAATCATTACTCCAATGTCAATGAAAAGTACTTTTGGGGGGTTTTGGGTATGATTTTCTTCTTCTTCGGCTTTTCCCATGTTCAGATGGGGTCGGCCTCTCAATCAGCTTTAGAGTGATCGCTTTGAGGCAATCTAATTTTGGCCAAACAAAATTTTCCGAGTGGATGCCCTTCGCACTTCACCTTCGCTATTGATATAGCATAAGGATTTTGGGGGGGTCTTAAATAGAATAGAATAGAATAGAATATACCCTGTTCATACCGCCAGAATGAGACTGAAAAGTCCCTTTACTCCCGCAGTCTAAACAAGGTCTCATGTATTTGGTACAAAATAGGTGTGTTTTTTATAAATTAAAACCTTGCTTAAATTAAAAAAAAAAAAAGAGAGAAAGAAAAAATAGAAGAAGACCGGCACTTACCTGACTAGCGTTGCCGGGTTCAAACAAATTAGCAGCACTTAGGCCGCAGTCCGGCTTGCTGTAATGTTCTGAGGCGGCCTTCAAGTTATCCGACTTGAACGGTGAAGTGGTAGACGACACATTGTCTGTTTTATTCAGCAGATTGGGCGCATAGGACAGGTGGCCTGGAAGCAGATAGCAATTATTACTCATTTGTTTTTAGTCCGTCCTTCCTTTATTATTACTAATAATAAAAGGTATAGTGGACGGACTATTGTATTTGCTTCGGTGTCGTCTGTCGGTCGGTCGGTCTGTCTGTCCCCATAGAAGGACTTATCCAAACCTAGTCGACCTATATAT
>NW_007380269.1:26668-27097 GCF_000475195.1 Diaphorina citri | reverse complement strand
GATGAATTTGCCCTGGAAGCCTTTAAGAACACACAGTAGATCCTCTATGAGTTCATACTCCTGAGATGAACTTGGTACGCCGCCTGTGAATAACCAATGATATGGACAAAGTGATTAATTATAGAAGTCTCTCAGAGGGTTAAACAGGTACTGAGACTCAGAGGGTTAAACAGGTACTGAGACTCAGAGGGTTAAACAGGTACTGAGACTCAGAGGGTTAAACAGGTACTGAGACTCAGAGGGTTAAACAGGTACTGAGACTCAGAGGGTTAAACAGGTACTGAGACTCAGAGGGTTAAACAGGTACTGAGACTCAGAGGGTTAAACAGGTACTGAGACTCAGAGGGTTAAACAGGTACTGAGACTCAGAGGGTTAAACAGGTACTGAGACTCAGAGGGTTAAACAGGTACTGAGACTCAGAGGGTTAA
>NW_007380269.1:2203-26415 GCF_000475195.1 Diaphorina citri | reverse complement strand
GCATTTTCAAACGGGTAATCACAAGACATTAGAGGACGTACATCTTTCCAGCGAGTAAATTCTGGGATGAGGTTCTTGCGTTCGATGAGTGAACAGTCCAGTGCTTTCTTACGATCTATGTCATTCATACATTTATTCAACCTGTAATTAAAAAAGTCCAATGTAAAATTAAGTGTCGCGTCGATCTTGTAAGCGCTAGGCTGGGGGTTCGATTACCGCCCCGGGGCGAACTTTAACCCAAATGGCTTTAACGGCTGTTTTTCTCTCTCATATCCTGTTCTCCTTTTCTCTTCAATTTCGGAATGAAAGAAAACAAAGAAAAAAAAAAGAAGAAGAAGAAGAAGTAAAATGAATTGCTTGAGCACAAACAAGGAATTTTTGTTCACGTACGATTTTATTCAAATTGTATGCACAAATCCGTTTCCTATTTGGGATTCAAACCTGTAGCTTATCCATCCTAAGGTATCCTTTCATCTTACGTACTTACCTAGATTTAACTTCAAACACTACATCTTGATCTGGACTAGACATATTGGTGCTATTGGTAGATAACTGAGTAGTATTTCCTAGGGTGGACATCCTGAGCATACGCTTGTTCAGGACAGTCCCCACTTTCTTCTTGGTGTTCAAGTAGCTCAGCAACTGTGTGTATGGTTCCAGCACATCAATCCTAGAAATGGAAGATGAGTTACTTATCTGTTTTTTAATCCCCAAGTGTCAATTATGTTGGGAGAAGGGATTCGCAGAGTGATTGAGCAAGAAAAATTTCCATATGAAAAAATGCCCGTAGAAGAAAATAAAGAAAGAAAACTTCTCTCTTGCATGGCATGATGAAGGGAAAGGGAAATCTGAGTATTCTCAAAAACTGATTTTTTTTTTATGTTGAATGTCAAATCTGAATATTATTCTTTCAATTTTCTCAGCCATTTTAATGCACTGTTATTGTAGCCATATTTTGAAAGAACTGAGAATAAGATTCAAAGCCTTGAAAGGGATTTGAACTCACAACCTCCTGATTACCAGACTTAGAAGATAGGTACCAAGGCAAGCAAGATCAATGAAGCTTCTTACTTTTTAGCTGCCAATTCTTCATATTTCTTCAGAAAAGCTGAGTGATTTTCTGATCTCTCTGCCAACAGCTGATATTCCTTATCATTGATTTTGATTGCTTTCTCGTTGAATATACTTAGACATTCCAGACCTTCTTCAGGGCTCAGGCTGGACCTGAAAGGTAGAATAATACTTTCATTAGAGAGATAAAGAAACAATACATTAAGTGATTACACAAATGGTTAACCAAATTTTATTACTAGGTAAATACCAGTCTACTATTTGTAGGTACCTACCTGCTATGATATTTTAATTATTTCACATCATTCACAGAGATGCATACAGGTGGACTGTTTAGACATTAAAATACCTATAATACATGGTGATTGGTGAACCACTGCTGTTTGGATATCTCTAATGTGTGTAACATGGGTATGTACTTACCTACTTAAATAGTGTAAAAAGGAAAGAGGGAAAAAGCATAAATGCTTAATTTAATTACCTACCTTTGGTCATAAACAAATGATATATCCTTGGGATAGCATTGAAATCAAAGAAAATGAGTTAATGGTAAATTGAGTGTAAGTTTTTTTTTTTTTTTTTTTTTTTTTTTTAAAAAAAAAGGGTGTGGTAAATTTGTGTTTTTTTTTTTTTTTTTTTTTTTTTTTTTTTTTCAAACAGCTTATTTTATGTTGATTTTATTTGCCAGAAATGGCAAAACAAAGGAAAAGATATTGCCTCATATTTTGGGTCATATCCGACATTTGGGGGTCCTGTGAAAACCTTTATCTGAGTCACTGAGAATCACTAGATACAGATAAATAAAAATGATATCACTCACCCCAAGTTTACAATCAACTGATTCACCAAGTTATTTACTTCAAATTCTTCACACATTTGGAATGGATTTGTGACCGCTTAAAAATCAATGTCCATCCTTTACCTGAACAAAATAGTAAATTGTAATCAGAATCATTAGGCTTTTGGATGTTTTCTTACGAGTGACGGCCAGTGTAGTTTTCTTGGAGGGTAGGGTGCTTTGTAAGGGCTTGGTCACACCATCCAGGGTAAACTTTATCTGGAATGGATTTGTGACCGCTTAAAAATCAATGTCCATCCTTTACCTGAACAAAATAGTAAATTGTAATCAGAATCATTAGGCTTTTGAGTGTTTTCTTATGAGTGACGGCCAGTGTAGTTGTCTTGGAGGGTAGGGTGCTTTGTAAGGGCTTGGTCACACCATCCAGGGCAAACTTTATTAAAAAAACTTTTATTTTGTCATTTGGTGGATTGGTTGATCAACCGGTGCAGCGGTTGTGAGTCTTATTTTTAAAAAAAACTTTTGGTAAGGTTATTGAGAATGGGGATCAGTGTTCCTTATAGGCCTTGCCTACCTGTACCAGTTTAGGGCAGTCAATAAGCAGTTTTTGCCTTTGAAATTGAAGTGTTTTTATGCCCTTTGAATGTGTCGAAGAGAACCTTGGTTGTCTTGAAGTAAAATAAATGTGGATTTACTTCAGAATATCCCGAGGTTTTTATTTAATTTACTTCAAATCCCATGGAAACGCTCAAATCGGACACCACCCAACACATGGTAACCCTACCTCTTCCGATTAAGGGATGAGTGATAAATTCGTATGAAATGATGGAACCTACTTTTACCTGTGAAAATTGGAGTAATTCTGGCCAAATTTCGCCCGAAAAGCTCTGGGAAAATCTTATTTTTACATGAAAATCACCTACTTACCACACAGAAATCTTCGCTACGAGATGACGGGATTCTAACCTCAAAATGAAAAGAAAACGAAATCAAAACAAAGCCCACTTCTTACGCCCGACTAATGGAAGTGAGTTATGCAACATGCTGTGCATTTTGTAATGAATTATTTGAAGGGGTTTTATGTGTATTCAAAATTTCAAATAACCAGCCACAGCCAGCCTTTGTCCGTTTTGCTTTGAGTTTGGAAGGTAGCGCCTTAAGTGCTAAAGTTTCGGGTTCTTTACTCGCCAGGGCCAAGTTTATCCTAAACAGATAAGGTTCGTTCTAGGAACGGTTGGCTTTCTCCTATCCTGTCCTCAGTGTCCTCCTCTATTTAGTGGACTAGGTACTATAAGTAGGTAATTAATAGAGACTGAGTCATTCACTGAATAGAAACGAGTCAAAAGAGTAGGTAGTTCCTTTTTCATAACTCACTCACTCTTCAGCTCTTCACACATCTCCACCAGGTACCAATGTACACTGTCAAGTCTATAGAGGTAAACCAGATAGGTGATATACTTTACCATCTAGGAATCTAAGTAGGTATTATACTAAGTTCATGAATGCCATATAGGTAATGTTCATTGAACCAGAACTCTTTGGAAACCTGATTACAATTCAGTGTGATATATGAAGCTTTATCAGTAGGTAAATAGGGGCGGGGCACTCAATATGGTGCCCCTGTGACGGGATTCTAACCTCAAAATGAAAAGAAAACGAAATCAAAACAAAGCCCACTTCTTACGCCCGACTAATGGAAGTGAGTTATGCAACGTGCTGTACATTTTGTAATGAATTATTTGAAGGGGTTTTATGTGTATTCAAAATTTCAAATAACCAGCCACAGCCAGCCTCTGTCCGTTTTGCTTTGACTTTGGAAGGTAGCGCCTTAAGTGCTAAAGTTTCGGGTTCTATACTCGCCAGGGCGAAGTCCTAAACAGATAAGGTTCGTTCTAGGAACGGTTGGCTTTCTCCTATCCTGTCCTCAGTGTCCTCCTCTCAGGACGATAAGACATTGATTGTTACAGTTCCCTCTATTTAGTGGACTACTATAAGTAGGTAATTAATAGGGACTGAGTCATTGACTGAATAGAAACGAGTCAAAAGAGTAGTTCCTTTTTCATCACTCACTCACTCCCGAAGTCCTAAACAGATAAGGTTCGTTCTAGGAACGGTTGGCTTTCTCCTATCCTGTCCTCAGTGTCCTCCTCTCAGGACGATAAGACCTCCGTTGTTACAGTTCCCTCTATTTAGTGGATTACTGTAAGTAGCTAATTAATAGGGACTGAGTCATTGACTGAATAGAAACGAGTCAAAAGAGTAGTTCCTTTTTCATAACTGACTCACTCACTCACTCTTCAGCTCTTCACACATCTCCACCAGGTACCTACCAATGTACACTGTCAAGTCTATAGAGGTAAACCAGATAGGTGATATACTTTACCATATAGGAATCTAAGTAGGTATTATACTAAGTTCATGAATGCCATACAATGTTCATTGAACCAGAACTCTTTGGAAACCTGATTACAATTCAGAGTGATATATGAAGCTTTATCAGTAGGTAAATAGGGGCGGGGCACTCAATATGGTGCCCCTGTAATGTTCATTGAACCAGAACTCTTTGGAAACCTGATTACAATTCAGTGTGATATATGAAGCTTTATCAGTAGGTAAATAGGGGCGGGGCGCTCAATATGGTGCCCCTGTGCAATAAGAGGCTAATTGGAAAGCTCCACAAAAAAGGGTCCGTTTTTTGGGGACCTCCCCTCTTTTTCTCACCTCGTCGACACGGGGACTTTTAGCACTTTTTGAGAGATCGTATGTTCGTACCCTAACAAGGTCCTGAAGTTATTTCTTTACCTCTTTTTCACTCACTCGTATTTTTCGATTGGAGTACCCCTAATAGTAATGTAGGATTGCAGGTTTAACACGGGGACTTTTAGCACTTTTTGAGAGATCGTATGTTCGTACCCTAACAAGGTCCTGAAGTTATTTCTTGACCTCTTTTTCACTCACTCGTATTTTCCGATTGGAGTACCCCTAATAGTAATGTAGGATTGTAGGTATAACATATACGAGAGGTCGAAATAGTAAGACCTTGTTTAGACTGCGAGAGTAAAGGGACTTTTCAGTCCTATGCTGGTAGTATAAACAAGGTATATTCTATTCTATTCTACCTATTCTATGTACTTATAGGTATGCTTAGGCCGATTATACATCAAGTGATATAGCTCAAGTAGCTCATCTATTACATATAGCTTACACATTACAACAAAGTACATAGCAACATAGAGCCTATGTAGCTAACGCATTAGATTCATTAGAACAATATGTAACACATCCATAACAATATAGGTAACATCAATGTAACACTTTGACTAGACCAATGTCCAATGTCTTTGCCAACCTCTGGCTTCTGCTGAAATCAATCCAAGAGCAATAAGGTCATCCTAGTCGTCAATATCGATGTATTATGTCTGCCAATATCATCAATAGACATCAATAACATCAATAGACATCAATAACATAATCAACAAATACCTATACCTACATCGATGTATCAATAAATAATTATTGATCAAGGCTAGGTCAATTCGCGGGGACTTTACGTGAATTTTTCACTCAGAACTATATAGGTGTAGGTTTATTGTTTGTATTGTTTATCAAGTTTATATGAATCTAAAAGCAGATTTACTTATAGCTTTGATTAAACTGCGATGTCTTCTTCTCCTTCTCCTTCTTCTTCTTCGTCTTCTTGTTCTTCTCCTTCTTCCCTTTATCCTTTACTAAACTTTATTCAGTCACGGGGTGACGGGATCGTATCCCGCCCGGAGCGAAGTTTATCGTTGTTGTCATGTCAAAGTATTAACCCAATGAGAGCCGAGGCCTACATTAAAGTCACTTGACAAAACCCTTCTCTCTTTTTCGCTAATATCTCGGTCGCTCCACATCAGATTGCATCGAGGATCCGTCTATCAGTTAGAAAACAAAATTCCCTACCATTTTCACTAATATTTGACATATTTAGTCAGTACCGGTCCGGAGTTAGAAGCGGTTAAATTTTATCAATATCCAATGGAGAGAAAAAAGTTCGGCCCTTATGGGTTAAGGCTGATGCCTAGTTAGTTTAAAGAGTAGCGCGCCTGCCTTATAAGCGTCACCTCGCAGTCCGATTACCGCTCGGAGCGAACTTTATTCTTAACAGATAAGGTTCGTTCTTGGAACGGCCAGCTTTCTCCAAACCTGTCCTCGTTCTCTCTTCGAATTCGGGACGATAAAACCTTCGCTGTTACAGTTCCCTCTATCAAACCTAGAAGTCTCTCAACATCTAGAAATATGATTAGGGTAATATGTTTTTTTTTTTTTTTTAGAGCTTTGCTAGAGGGATCTGTAACTAAGGTCTTATCTGTCTTATCGTTCCGAAAGCGAAGAGAGAAGGAAGACAGGACGGGTGAAAGCCAGCCGTTCCGAGAACGAACTTTGTTTGTTTAGGATAAACTTCGCACCGGGCGGAAATCGAACCTACGACCTCATATCGCCTATCCTGAAAGAAGCCGTTTGAAAGTGTCGGGACGCACATCACCGCACCACGACGGTACTGGCGCGATTGCGGTAATGTGTCCCGACAAGTTCAATGCCTTGTTTTTAGCCGAGGTATGGAATTTTATCCTCAAAATAATTTGAGAATTTGACCACAATAATAGTAGTAGCCTACTGCTGGAGTAAAGAGACTTTTCAGTCCTATGCGAGCAGTATAATAAGCACTATTATTATTATTTCTTTCTCGTCGTAGCACGTCCAACACTCGACCGTATGTCGGCGTGGGCTCAGTGCGGTTTTGTGTGTCCCGAAGTCCCGATCTTTATCAGACCACGCAAGTTCAATCATACTATCTTTGACCACAATAATAGTAGTAGCCTACTGCTGGAGTAAAGGGACTTTTCAGTCCTATGCGAGCAGTATAAATAAGCACTATTATAGATATATCCACTTTATTTGTGATCAATACAATAAAGGTAACTAGGCGCAAGTTCAATCATACTATCAGGTAGGTACCAGGTACGTTACCAGGCTATCTATGATGGAATTTCAGCCATTGAAAGGCCAAAGTTCGAATCCTTCACCTGATGAAAAGTTCTCATGAATCAATATCACGGTAGCGACCATAACGGTGGTACACCCGCAATTTACTGACGGTACTTTACTGACAATAAGATAAATATGTATACCTTTGTACCTAAGGGTAGATAGTTACCTACCTATAGGTCGATTTATCTCGGTATCTAGAAGTCGTATAGAAGAAAAAGAAAAATTCCGTTGGTCCTCATTTTTCCTGCTCTATGACTTTGAAACATCACCAAGTAAGCGCAACTGATCTATTCTCATGATAGCTATCTTATCTGAGCTGATGAACTTCTTCAATACAAGATATCGGGGGAGGGCTCAGTGAATCAATATCACGGTAGCGACCATAACGGTGGTACACCCGCAATTTACTGACGGTACTTTACTGACAATAAGATAAATATGTATACTTTTGTATCTAAGGGTTAGATAGTTACCTGGCTAGGTATACCTTGTTAGGTAAAGTTATTATACGGCCGATACAATGCCTCGGTAATTACCTACCTTCATATAGGTAGGTACCTATATGTATTATCAAGACTACCTAGGTATACCTTGTTAGGTAAAGTTATTATACGGCCTATCAAATAGGTACCCATACAATGCCTCGGTAATTACCTTCATAGGTCAGGTATATGTATTATCAAGCTTCTATTACCTACCTATCTATCTACTTGTCATTGTCCTCACGAGGCTGAGTGTATCTCGCATTCCAAGCATAGATCAGAGATGCAAAAAACTTCGATCCTGCGGGATTCGAACCCGGAATCTCCAAAGTGCAATTCACACGGCCACAGAGCCCAGAGGGGGTGCGTTGATATAAATAAGGAAATAGTCATCACATACACATACACAGGTAGTTCATAAATGAAATGAGTACAAGAAACTCCTTTTTCCTTATCAAATAATAAAAGAGAGTTCTTTTTCCTTTAATACCAACTTTACAAAACTCTTTAAAAGTCGATGGAATTCACCCTCATTTGACAACCATGCAAACATGACATTTGACAACCATGCAAACATGACAATATATGACAAACGACAAGACAAGTAAAGCAAATACCTATTTAAAACTTTTATCGTAAAATATGGCCATAGCAATTCAATCCAGTTATACCATCAATCATCTATTAATCAAGATACTAATTAAGATACCATTGAGGAAATACCTCACTAATTACTTACCTATTATTGGCGCAACCAGCTGGCCTCGATGCAACGACCCCTAGACTGGAAGACCGCTGACTTACCTTCCTCCCGTTCACCATAATAGGGAATGAAACACGCCTCATACAGGGTGCCCAAAAGTTAATGAGATATTGAATCATGAGATGCTTCAATGGGTTAATAATTTTCTCAACTAATAGGGATCCGCAAATTCTCACAATCTGAGCCACAGGCGTTCTCAGTTAAAAGATAAATAAAAAATCGTCACTAAACATAATATTTTGCTGATCCATAGGTTCTAAAATAGATGGAATTTTATCTTTTTTGAAGAACAATTGAGACCCCTCTTGCAGGTCAAATTGAGGGAATTTTCGGATTCTCCTTATTTTCACCCACAATACCTCCTAGGTACCTAAATCAAAATTTCGCGTTGACTTTTGGACATCCAGTATATGAAATTGGTCCAATTAAAAGCATACCAAAATAATAAATTATCCCAACTTTTTTGATGAGTGAGTGAGTGAGTGAGTGAGTGAATGAGTAAAAAAATTGCGATTTTTCCGCCTCTATATCTCCGGAACTACTTGTTATTAAGAGCTCAAATTTTCCAGGTATGTTTATATACTAATAAATAATCCCAACTTGATATATTTATCATTTATCTATTTTAGAAGTTCGTACCTACACAAAGACTGCAACTTGAAGTAAAGACAATGTATGCCTATTTATAAAGATAAGTTATAAGTTGAGAGTAAAATGAAGACATAGGTAGGTCATAATTATTATTATTAGATATCATTAATTAAGTCTTAAATGCGAGCACACACGTCTTGCGTTTGGTAGATGGTTTGAGAAAAACCTGCCGAATCGGTTCGTGTAAAGATACACAGGCGTGCTTGCTGGAACTTGGCCTGGCGCACTGCCGTGCGCTCAGATGTATGCCTATTTATAAAGATAAGTTATAAGTTGAGAGTAAAATAAATGAAGACATAGGTAGGTAGGTCATAACTATTATTAGATATCATTAATTAAGTTTTAAATGCGAGCACACACGTCTTGCGTTTGGTAAGTATATAGTTGTGAATTGTATTTGGTCGGTAGGTACCAATACCTCAGTAGGTATACCTACATACCAATGCCATAGAGAATAAGGTGTTGTTGTTGTTGTTGTTGTTGTTGTTGTTGTTGTTGTTGTTGTTGTTGTTGTTGTTGTTGTTAAAGTTGTCGACTACTTCTCCGTCTCTAAGACCAGGAGCTGTGCCACCTCTATGGGAAGCGACAACATCAACTGATGGCTGATGGATAATCTTCTCTTTGTCTTTTTGGAAGCCCAAATGGGTTAATCATTCTGACTGAACTGAAGGACACTAGACTCAACTGACGGACTTTACCACCTACTCCATCGATTTCTAACCACCCTGTCCACTGGTGTTCATCAAACTAATCCTTGTATGATCTATCCTTCTCGCAACACAACGCTGTATATAATCTGTTTACGAATTCTATTCTTGTCTATCCTATGGACGTCTGGTTTCAATGGCACTGGGTCAGGCGTGTGTATATACAGGGTGTCCAGATAAGTTGACGTACCAAAATTGAGCGCGATTTTCGGGTTAATACATACTACGGGTATACCTGACCCTTTTTTTTTTGCTTTAGCTTTCCTCCTTTAATGTTACTCCTCTGAAAAGTATAAAAGATCTATAGATCTTTTCTAGAATAGGTAGCCAGCCTAGTTAGCTTGGTTGGTACCGTGTCTGCCTTGTAAGCGCTAGGTCGTGGGTTCGATTCCCGCCCGGGGCAGATTTTATCCTGAACGGATAAGGTTCGTTCTCGGTTTTCTCCTATCCTATCCTCCTTCTCTCTTCGCTTTCGAGAATATCAGACCTTACCATCAGTCACAGGTACAGATCCCTCTATAAAAAAAGGTACCTACCATACAAAATGATCTTAACTTGTTTGGTTTAATTAGCGACGATAATAGAACAGTTGCGCTTACTTGGGTGATGTTTCAAAGTCGTAGAGCAGGAAAAATGAGGACAAACGGATTTTTTCTTTTTCTTCTACGACTTCTAGATCCCGAGATAAATCGATTAAAAAAAATACCGGTAAATCGTGAACTTTGACGTCACGGCATACGCTCCCGTAGGCGATGACGTCATAATTTATGAATCCCGCTTCGTTTGTTTGTGCGCAAGCGTTTTGCACTTCTGCAGATCGACGGCAACTTCGTAGAGTTGATTGAATTTTTATGTTGCCATTGCCACCTGGCCACTTTTGTTGACTCTTTATGATGGCGGACTGGCGGATTTCCTATGGTTTAGTACAGGCTCTTACCACGCCGAAAGAGGGGAAATGAGCTTCAGTGAAGAGGAAATCGTCACAGTTTCGGAAATGAAAAACAAAATTTTAGCCACATAATACATCAGTAACCTTGCCCAATTCAGTTAGTGGCTACCTTCCCCTCGAGAAGTCTATTATTGCTTAGGTACCAGACAAAAGACAACCTGACAACCTATGTTCCTATAGGTATGCTTAGTTCGATTATACATCAAGTGACATAGCTGAAATAGCTCATCTATTACATATAGATTACACATTACAACAAAATACATAGCAACATAGAACCTATGTATAGCTAACGCATTAGAACAATATGTAACACATCCATAACAATATAGGTAACATCAATGTAACACTTGACTAGACCAATGTCCAATGTCTTTGCCAACCTCTGAAATTGAATTTTCGACCTTTTAAAGTTACTTTTTCGGAGTTTTGACATCAGATTTGGATTTTTCACTACTTTTTACGTAGGAATCAACTATTTATAATTTTTACCCATTTGCAACTGCTCCATTTCTTCTCTTCGCCATAAATGAGAACCCCTGTAGATCAAATTGAGAGCATTTGGGGGCCCCTGGTCACAGAGCATTTCAAGCCAATAAATCACCTCGTCACAAAAAGGGTAGGTATGTCACATACTTTTCAAAGTTCCAATGGATAAATATCGCCATTGCGACAATTCTGATGCTGGATAAAATCCTAGTCACCATATACATAGAACACCATAAGTTTAGTAAAATACATTTACGCACTTCTGCAGATCGACGGCAACTTCGTAGAGTTGATTGAATTTTTATGGAGCCACCTGGCCACTTTTGTTGACTCTTAAATTCATGATGGCGGACTGGCGGATTTCCTATGGTTTACTACCAGGCGCTACCACGCCGAAAGGGGGGACATGAGCTTCAGTGAAGAGGAAATCGTCTCAGTTTCAGAAATGAAAACAAAATTTTACCCACATACATAATACAGTAACCTTGCTTACCTTGTTCAGTTAGTGGCTACCTTCCCCTCGAGAAGTCTATTATTGCTTAGGTACCAGACAAAAGACAACCTATGTACTGATAGGTATGCTTAGGTCGATTATAATAATAATAGTGCTTATTTATACTGCTCGAATAGGACTGAAAAGTCCTTTACTCCAGCAGTGGGCTACTACTATTATTGTGGTCAAATTCTCAAATTATATTGAGGATAAAGTTCCATACCTCGGCTGGGATTGAACCCACGCCCTCCTGTTTACCAGGCGAGCGCCTTGACCACTACACCACCGAGGCAGGTATAATTCTACATCAAGTGACATAGCTCAAATAGCTCATCTATTACATATAGATTACACATTACAACAAAGTAGGGTGTCTAGTCGTACCTTGGTCCCCTGGATTGGCCAATTTAGTAGAAATTTTGGGAGGTATTAGTTCTCAATGAGTGGATGAAAAAAGCTATAAGGCGCGTAGTCCTATCTCCAACCCTTCAACCCCAAATTTGCCCTCAAAATTTGAAGATTTTTTCCATTTAAAATACATTGCGACCAAGGTACAAAGGGTATGGGTCCAAGGTACATAGGGTAGTTGTACCTTGAACCCCAAAAAGGTGGTGTCGGAAAATTGGGTATATCTCTTAATTAAAAATTAGTAAAACAATCATCGCTAATTGTATAGATAGCCAAGAAAATTTCCTTTCTAAATCAATTAAAATTATGCCAATAACATTAATAGAAAAAATTAAAAAAATCAAAAAGTGATTTTGGGGGCCAAGGTACAACCAGGCACCCTACATAGCAACATAGAACCTATGTAGCTAACGCATTAGAACAATATGTAACACATCCATAACAATATAGGTAACATCAATGTAACACTTGACTAGACCAATGTCCAATGTCTTTGCCAACCTGTGGCTTCTGCTGAAATCAATCCAAAAGCAATAAGGTCATCCTAGTCGTCAATATCGATGTATTATGTCTGCCAATATCATCAATAGACATCAATAACATCAATAGACATCAATAACATAATCAATAAATACCTATACCTACATCGATGTATCAATAAATAATCATTGATCAAGGCTAGGTCAATTCGCGGGGACTTTACGTGAATTTTTCACTCAGAACTATATAATATGTAGGTGTAGGTTTATTGTTTGTATTGTTTATAAGTTTATATGAATCTAAAAGCAGATTTACTTATAGCTTTGATTAAACTGCGATGTCTTCTTCTCCTTCTCCTTCTTCTTCTTCTTCTTCTTCTTCTTCTTGTTCGTCTCCTTCCCTTTATCCTTTACTAAACTTTATTCATTCACGGGGTGACGGGATCGTATCCCGCCCGGAGCGAAGTTTATCGTTGTTGTCATGTCAAAGTATTAAGGCTGATGATGCCTAGTTAGTTTGGAGAGTAGCGCGCCTGCCTTATAAGCGCCACCTCGCAGTCCGATTACCGCTCGGGGCGAACTTTATTCTTAACAGATAAGGTTCGTTCTTGGAACGGCTGGCTTTCTCCAACCCTGTCCTCTTTCTCTCTTCGAATTCGGGACGATAAGACCTTCGCTGTTACAGTTCCCTCTATCAAACCTAGAAGTCTCTCAACATCTAGAAATATGATTAGGGTAATATGTATCTACAATTCTACATAGGTGTAAGTACTACCTAACTTGGGTAGCACTAAGTATTTCGTCAAGAAGTCTATTTGATTGAAAAAACACCTCTGCAGAGCGTGTGTTTGTTTCCATTGATTTTCTCTCTTTACATCTTTACAAGTATCTTTCAAAGTTTGAGACAGTAAGACACCTATGTATACCGATACCGACTTTTAGTTTTTTCAAGTTCTGTGACTTTTTTTGTGCCTCTTCCTCTATACCTTCTTTTTTTAACAGAGTGCATTGTTTGTGATATTCTTGTAGACGAAATTTGGGTAAAGCTGCAATGGTTTCTATCTCTGTAGGTGGTATTCTTCAGTTTTTTAGTGCTGATACGAAGTATGTACTAGTGATAAAGCAAAGCCACATCACGTAAAAAGAAAATCTATAGGACCTGCCTACCTTCCTTTTGTGTACCAACTTACCTACCTAAAGAACAAATAATATTGTACTTAGCTGCCATCCCCATTTGATCAGGATCAAACAATACAATTGATTAGAATAATCGTAAGCTCAAAATAATAAGACCATTATCACACATATTGGATAAAGCCCAATGACCTTGCCAAGGTCCATGTGTGAGGGAGTGTAATGGGGGTGATCTCGGGAGTAGGGCGTCCATATAAATACTCACCAAACCATCACACCATTCATCAGTACCTGGTTGTGATTTCAGTGAGTCAGTAGTTTGTGTGAGGGAGTGTAATGGGGGTGATCTCGGGAGTAGGGCGTCCATATAAATACTCACCAAACCATCACACCATTCATCAGTACCTGTTTGTGATTTCAGTGAGTCAGTAGTACAAGCAAAACTTATCTAAAATGGCATTCAAGGTAAATTTTTCAGTCTTATAATTTTACGATCTTTTTTAGCTTCGTATTTTTTTCGGTGCCTAATTCGATTTTTTTTATTATTATTATTTTTTTTTTTTTCAGTGTTGGTTTTCGGTCCATTTTGATTTTATTTTTCCCTCTAGTGTTTGTTTCCATTGATTTTCTCTCTTTACATCTTTACAAGTATCTTTCAAAGTTTGAGACAGTAAGACACCTATGTATACCGATACTGACTTTTAGTTTTTTCAAGTTCTGTGACTTTTTTTGTGCCTCTTCCTCTATACCTTCTTTTTTTAACAGAGTGCATTGTTTGTGATATTCTTGTAGACGAAATTTGGGTAAAGCTGCAATGGTTTCTATCTCTGTAGGTGGTATTCTTCAGTTTTTTAGTGCTGATACGAAGTATGTACTAGTGATTAGGGCAGCGAAGTCTCTTTAATGACTTAAAAGATTAGTAGGGCATCAACATGAGAGTCTACATGCTTTTGAACCATTCCATAATGTACTGGAGTATATTTTGACAGTGTAACTCCCCCGGGTTCATCCAGACCCGCATGGTAATAGACTAAATTCGAAATTTGAAGCGGACAGGACGCATTACGCAAAAGGGTACGCATTACGCAACGAAAATCTGTAGCCACTTCATTGATATTAATTTATCAATCAAGTTCCCAACTAGTTTCTAAATTTGACCTAGATATTTGTAATAATGTCCGACGGGAAAGACAAACTTCCAATACTTCCATCACGAGGCAACCAGTCTGCTGGTACGCATTACGCAACGAAAATCTGTAGCCACTTCATTGATATTAATTTATCAATCAAGTTCCCAACTAGTTTCTAAATTTGACCTATTTGTAATCATGTCCGACGGGAAAGACAAACTTCCAATACTTCCATCACGAGGCAACCAGTCTGCCATAGAAGCCCGTCTGGTCAGTGCAAAGCGCGGTCATGGTTTGCTGAAGAGAAAAGCGGACGCTTTGCAATTTCGCTTCCGTTCCATCCACTGCAAGATAGTGGAGACCCGTTATCTAATGGCAGACATCATGAGGGAAGCTGCTATAGCGCTGTCCAGAGCCAAGTTTGAGACAAACGCGGTGTTCAACCAGATCGTGATTCAGAATATTGGTAAGGCTCAGATGAAGCTACGCCTGACGAGGGAAAACATAGGCGGGGTGTTCCTCACGGAATACGAAGCTGTTGAGAATGGACCTGATGTCTACCAGATAGCAGGACTCTCGACGAACGGTCACCATCTCAACATGGTGAAAACTGAAAAACCTTTTAAAACAATGCATAACCATTATAACTGTTGCTGTGGTGTCAAAGTATTGCGACCATCTAGTTATCTTAAAGGCTGAACGGTAGCTGGTAGCTAGCTAGGTCAGAAATTTTGGAATGGAAATACTCAAAAGTTTTTTACGTCAGGGAAGTTTTATAAACAACACCTAGAGAGTATGTACCTCACAAATCTCAAACTCCAAAAGAATTCTATTTTCTGGAAACAAAAGTGAAGCCACATCACGTAAAAAGAAATTCTATAGGACCTGCCTACCTTCCTTTTGTGTACCAACTTACCTACCTAAGGAAAGAAAAACCTTTTAAAACAATCCATAACCATTATAACTGTTGCTGTGGTGTCAAAGTATTGCGACCATCTAGTTATCTTAAAGGCTGAACGGTAGCTAGTACCTAGCTAGGTCAGAAATTTTGGAATGAAAACACTCAAAAGTTTTTTACGTCAGGGAAGTTTTATAAACAACACCTAGAGAGTATGTATGTATACCTCACAAATCTCAAACTCCAAAAGAATTCTATTTTCTGGAAACAAAAGCAAAGCCACATCACGTAAAAAGAAAATCTATAGGACCTGCCTACCTTCCTTTTGTGTACCAACTTACCTACCTACCTAAAGAAAAAATAATATTGTACTTAACTGCCATCGCCATTTGGATCAGGATCAAACAATACAATTAATTAGAATAATCGTAAGCTCAAAATAATAAGACCATTATCACACATATTGGATAAAGCCCAATGACCTTGCCAAGGTTTCTTGTGGGAGTAGTGCACATCGCGTTTTTTGCCAAACATTTTGTTGTATCTCCGGTTTCGGTCGTTCGATTTCGACGATCTTGATGTGTAACAAAAGGCAACAAAACAGACAAGTTTTTCCTGATGAGAACCAGATTTCTATGGGGGAAAAGTTTCGAGTTATTCAAGCGGAAAGTTGGTCAAAAAATCTCAAAAACTGAAACTTTGGAGAGAATCACTCCTAAAAATAGGTAAGTTTGTATCTTTTTGCATATTATTATGATTGTTCTAGATGTAAAATTTTGTGCAAATTTCAAAAATGAAAACCTGTAATAATACCTAATAACTTATAAGAGCAGTGTTTTATGAGTGTTATGTATTTGTCTAGCAAGTAGTTACGACAAGTAGAAAAAAAGTTATTCAACTTTTTCTGAGGGTGCCTCTCATTTTCCCCAAAACACACAAAATGGCGGTTATCTAGAGCAGTGTTTCTTAATTGGTGTTCCGCGAGCTGACGGCAAGGGTTCCGCGAGATATTTTGGAAAAATCATACACTAGATAAAATTCAGTTTCAAAACGACCATCTTAGACTAGGTATTTCATCTTACACAGATTTTTTTTATAAAAAACTTGTTGTATTTTTATAATAAGGGGGTGGGTTCTTGAATCTTGAAAGTTCAGGGTTCCGCAAAGATGTTCACCTTTTGAAAAGGGTTCCGCGGACCAAACTAATTAAGAAACACTCTAGTCTACCTGTCCAGGATAGATGATGGAGTAACGTGAAACTCATGCCCGAAGTGCAATACCGGGCCTCACGACGTGAAACATCTATTCCAGTGTCCAGCAGCACCCACAAACCTGGACGTTACCACACTTTGGACGGACCCAACGGAGGCGGCACGCTTCCTTGACCTGAGGACGGCAGAGGACGTCGATGTATGATGCTAATACAACAACAACTCGGTCAAAGGTAAACTGCAATAAAACCTACAGACTAAAGTAAACGAACAAAATGAATCATGAAAAATGAAATGAAATTCTTTATTAGGTAATTTTACATATGTTCAAATCTTGAAAGTTCAGGGTTCCGCAAAGATGTTCACCTTTTGAAAAGGGTTCCGCGGGCCAAACTAATTAAGAAACACTGGTCTAGAGTGTAAACGGTGACTCATAATACTGAAAATTCGTGGATTGTAATCCTATATCTAATGAATCCGTACTAAAGAGGCGGATGTTTAGGAAATCTCCACTCTTCTTCAGTGACAAAGTTAATTTTTCCTCTCCTCTTCCTGAGGCTCATCCAACAATCGAACTAGAAAATTGGCCACTGTGAGGGCCCCAGTCCCCCAGTGGACTTATCGGGTCCAAAATTCAACAAATTTCCTGTGGATACACAAATTTTATCAAAATCTGACAAACCTTTTGGGAGTTAGGGTGAAACAAACAGAGAAACTATGTACAAATTTCCTGTGGATACACAAATTTTATCAAAATCTGACAAACCTTTTGGGAGTTAGGGTGAAACAAACAGAGAAACTATGTAAAGGCAACTGAATAAGATTTTGAACTCAGTTCATTCGTTCAATAAATAAATCCAATAGACCGACTTTTTCATACATAGGTAGCTCCGATTATTGTCCTGTAAAAGAAGTCCGATTTAGCGATTTTTGCAAGTAATCCAGGACGTGCATATGGGAATGATTATTGTTGGAAATGATCCCATATATCTACTGTAGGCCGTTGTCCCTATAATTCTGGACCACCCTGTATAGATCGATGAAAAAAAATGAACTTTTTACTTTTACTTTCTATTATTTTTTTCGAAGTTCGAAGTAACAATGACTTTGGTTGCTATCTGGATGGGTGACTATCCGATTTTTACCAAATTGTTACAGTTGCGTCCTTGGATCATACCGGTATAGCATACCAAATTTCATCGCTTTACGACAAACCTTTTTTGAGATATTTTGTTCACAACCTTTTCCACGAAATAGGGGTTAAGTAACAATTACTTTGGTTAATATCTGGATGGGTGACTATCCGATTTTTACCAATTTCATCGCTTTACGACAAACCATTCTTGAGATGTTTTGTATACAACTTTTTACTTTTTCCCTGTTCTGTTCCAGAGATATAGGCCTGCCCGACCTTCGATAGTGAATAACTCGCGCATCGCTCGATCAATTTGACCCAAAAACTATACAGTTCTACTCTGACCCAAGGTCTACACATGTACCAACTTTGGTTGAAAAATGTTTATCCGTTCTTGGGTTATCGACCAACAAACTTTCGCTGCTATATCTATACAGAGCGTTCAAAAAGTCTTGGAACCCCTGAATATTTTTTGAATGGCTAAAGATAATAAGCTGAAATTTGGGTTAGTGTTTTATCTTTTAAAATGCAACTCTTTGAAGGAGTCACCAAAGTTTGGCCGGTGCCAGGGTTGGTTCCAGGGGGGACAACTTCAAAATCTCATATAGGAACCCCCTGATTGTGATACATCAAATTAAAGGCCTTAAAAAACGTAGTACTTTGATACAAGTTTGAGCTATGGCCTATTCAAATTTTAATTTTTTCATGTTCTTCCATCAATAGGGGAACCAAACAAAATAGGAAATTCATTTTGATAAGTGTTTTGTACTTCAAATAGGTCCCACTAATGATTCATCTTGAAATTCAGACCCAAAAAATAAATTTAAACTTTTGGCCCTGATGGCCTCTGGGGGTGAAAATGGATATTTCAAATATTTATTTTTGGGTCTGAATTTCTATGTGAATCATTATTGGGACCTATTTGAAGCACAAAGCACTTATCAAAAATAAGTTCCCATTTTGGGTGCTTCCCCTATTGGCGGAAGAACATGGAAAAGTTAAAAATTGGATAAGCCATAACTCCGGGTCGTTGGATTGACCTCAAATTTGTATCAAAGTTACTACGTTTTTCAAAGCCTTTAATTTGATGTACTACAATTAGGGGATTCCCATTTAAGATTTCGAATTTGACCCCCTATAGCTAACCCTGGCTTCAGCCGGTATTTGGCGACTACTTCAAAAAGTTGCATTTTTAAAGATAAAACACTACCCCAAACTTCAGCTTCTCATCTTTAGCCATTCAAAAAATATTCAGGGGTTCCAAGTCTTTTCGAATGCTTTGTATATACAGGGTGTTGCATTAATCGATGTTGACCTGAAACTGAAAATGGCAAATACATTGTAAATGTTACAACAGAACACCCAAATAAGCACCATTCAATAGGATAAGGAAAGTCGTGTGATGTTCACACCAGATTTTTAAAAGTTTGAGTCCTTAAAAGTTTGAGTCATCTTTTTTTTTTTTTAAGTCAAAACTTCATAAGGTGGATTTTGCTATATTTTAAAATCTGGTGTGAACATGACACAACTTTCCTAATACTTTTGAATGATGCTTATGGGTGTTCTTCTATTGTAATTTTTACAATATGTATCTCTAACCATTTAATCAGTAAAGCTGAAAACTGCCAAAAAATTGTCAAAAAACACTGAAAAGCGGTTAAAATACCACTAACCACAGCACTTACAGCCCACAGCACCTATCTTAACCAGACAACAGACAGACACATGGACCAATGGCTGAAACTTTGGATTTAGGCTCTAGGGACCTCAAAACATGTTTAAGGGCTCTAATAACTCACCATCAAAAATTTGACCCGATTACACTACTTTCCTTCCTACAGGATAAGGAAAGTAAAAAAGTGGGCGGATGGAGGACAAACATATAAAGAGGAGGACATGCCTATCTATAAGTGGACATTGGGTAAGCCTACCTCTGGGGGTGAAAATGGATATGATTCAAATATTATTTTTGGGTTTGGATTTCTATGTGAATCATCAGTGGGACACAATTTACCAATCAAAATGAATTTCCCCTTTTGGGTACTTCCCCTATTGACAGAAGAACATGGAAAAATTAAAAATTGAATAGGCCCTAAGATCAAAGTACTGGGTTTTTTAAGGCCTTTAGTTAGATGTATCACAATCAGGGGGTTCCCATTTAAAATTTTGAAGTTGACTCCCCTGTGCCTGACCCTGGCTCCACCCAAAATTTGGCAACTTCTTCAATAAGTTGAATTTTAAAAGATAAAACAATACCTACTTCAAATTTCAGCTTCTCGTCTTTTATTTCCTTCTCCTTAGGTACCTACCTACCTATTTATAACTCTGGGCTCTGGGGTCTTGCGACTTGCTGAAGTATCTGTATCTACCTACGCGATGATATTATGATGAGTACGTAGTACGAGTAAAAAGTATTCGAATACTTTTGTACTCACTGAAGTAATCGGATCGACGCTCGATCCGTATCCGCGGATCCGGATCGTGAATGTATTCAGTATTACCCATCTCTACCACAAACGCATAAAAAACACTTTTCTTGTAAAAATATTTTTTGCACACTGTCATTATAATGTGTTTACCTACTTGGGTCGGCTTTTACTCAAAAACTGCCTTTTGGTAGGGCGTCAACTAAAAAAAAAAGATAAAACACAAAAATTAACAGCTCGTACTGAAACAACATACGGCACCCACTAATATTTTTTTATTAGAATAAAACACACCAAGTCAAAACACCTGACACCCTTAATTCCATGTTCACTACGGTATTGGAGAGACTAGAAGCACTCTTCATGTGAGTTGTGACGGTTAAACAAGACAACAGAAGGGGCTTTGGAGCGCATGAAAAACACATTTCCGGAATAACAATTGTGTAGGTAAAGTTGTTGGGATTTCTGATGTATTATCCATCCGATATACGAGTGGTTTTTTTGTACCTTTCCTAGATCAAGGACAGAGCTCGAATCAAATGAAAATGTTCTTCTTCAATCTTCAACTTTTTCTATGGTTTGATAGACGGAGGTCTTATAGTCCCGAAATCAAAGAGAGAAGGGGGACAGGATTTAGGATAAAGTTGACCCCGGCGAGAGTCGAACCCATGACTTATCGATTATAGGGCATCTAGACTGACCAATCTTAAGGATACTGGATGAAGCTGTCCTTTAGCCTCTTACAGTTTACCGTGTAGTGCATTTCGTGCCAGCCTCATTTGCTGGGAAGGTAGCTCGTCTGTATTGCAAGTGCTAGAAGCAGATAAGGGCGGAAATATAGAACTTAACTAGGCTGGCTTTTCAAACAAAATAAAGCCTATGACAGAGGTTCCCAAACTTTTTTTTCTACATGGGCTACAGTGTTTTATGTGATCTTTCCGGGGTTCTCGAAATCCTTCACGGTCCCCTCGGGGGCGCGGACCCCAGTTTGTTAATCACTGGCTTAATACAAAAAAAATCCCTTTTTTGTTTTTTTTTTTTTTTTTTTTTTTTTTTCCTTCGAATTTTCAAGCCTAATAACCCTGCTTTAAACCACAAACTCAGTGTAGTATTTTGGATGTTTTAGTTTGTGCAAGCTACAGTTTGGATTTGAAGTGGTAACCTATGTAAGCTTGGGGAGTAGGTTACCACTTCAATCTTCAATACCAATCTGTGCAAAGAAAAAACTAGCCCTGGAAGCCAAGCCCATCATATCCTGAGTATTTAGGTACATACCCACAACTATTCCTTATTATCTATCTATGGGGTAAGGGTAGAAAGGGACAATCTCCAGCAGCCCACTATCAGTCAGTGCTAGGAAAAAAATGGCCCACTAATCCCACTATACAGTAGAGATGGGAAAAGAACGTACGAACGAACTGTAGGAACTTGTTCTTTGAAAAAGTTCGTTCCTGAACGGAACTGTTCTTTCTGAACGGTAAGTTCATTTCAATCAACCGTTCACCTTGCAACAAGAACAAGAACTTCAATTGAGTTTGATCTATTGCCTCTTTATTTATTTATTTTTTTGACAATACATCCCAAGTATTGTTATTTTAACTTGGTCTACAGTTAGCCAAAATTTTAGACAGTTTGTTTTGTCAAAAATGTCAATTTCAGTTTCTTTTACGTCCAAGTGAAGTCTGGCATAGATGGCAACTCCAGAATGTAAAATTGTAAAACAAGCAAACGTAGATTTGTACAAATAAATGCTTTATTGAATTAATTAAAATTAAATTAATTAAAACATTATTATTTTGATGGATTTGAATTACCTATAATACCTACTGAACAATATTTTTTAGAACTAGCAATAAAAATTCAATTTTCGTTGAACCTCATTTCACGAAATGTAGGGACTTGATCTTTGAAAAAGTTCGTTCCCGACCTGTGAGTCCTGTGACCTGAAGTCCTGAACTGAAGAACTGAACGGAACGGAACTGATACGAATAAGAATAATGAATACTATAGGATCAAAAGATGGTAAAAGAACGTATACAAACGATAGTATTAGGAAGAGGAAATAGATTCAAGATAGCCGACATGAGCCGAGAAGAATTTGAATCGGTTAACTCCGCCACAGTACCCCCACTCCTTTTCTTTTTTCTCTCTTCTCTCTCTCTCGCGTCCAGCGTGTGCTATGAATCTTGAAGCTATCCACTTGTAGTACATCCAGTACAAATCTGTAAGCAAATCTAGTACCATCTAGTACCTATGCACTTGAATCTCTTTACTTTGTACTTCCTCCGCTTCCTCGTACATATTTCTGCAGAAGAACTTGTACTTATCGTGGAGATCTCCCTGCCCCCCCCCCTTGAATATGCATTCTACATCAGCCTAGATCAAGTGAACGCCTGACTGAACTGAACTTATATTGGGAACAGTTCCATGAAAGGAACTGAACGGTTGGAACTTATTCCCTAAAGTGAACCGATCTTTGCCACCTCTAGTAGAAGTAGAGAAGAACTAGCTGCTGCTGCTCATTGGTGTTGTTGACACTCGATTTGTTTTGCCAACGAG
This sequence comes from Diaphorina citri, assembly GCF_000475195.1. Classification (NCBI taxonomy): domain Eukaryota; kingdom Metazoa; phylum Arthropoda; class Insecta; order Hemiptera; family Psyllidae; genus Diaphorina; species Diaphorina citri. Next base: position 3,600 of record NW_007380269.1, on the reverse strand, counting down.
TAATACCTTTCACGACGTTGCCAGATTGAAACGTGATTGAATTATCGTACATTTGACGAAAGTCCGTATGATATGTGAATTACCGTACAGATTTTTTTTTTTATTTACTCGTTGGCGATTGCGTGTGGATGTGAATATGATGGATGGATTAATATCCGGATTTTGGAACAAATTTTGTTGATAATTTGTCCAAATTTCCATGTAAAATTGTAAAACAAGCAAACGTAGATTTGTACAAATAAATGCTTTATTAAAAATTAATTAAAATTGAATTAATTAATTAAAACATTATTATTTTGATGGATTTTAATTACCTATAATACCTACTGAACAATATTTTTTAGAACTAGCAATAAAAATTCTATTTTCGTTGAACCTCATTTCACGAAATGTAGGGACTTGATCTTTGAAAAAGTTCGTTCCCGACCTGTGAGTCCTCTGTGACCTGAAGTCCTGAACTGAACGGAACGGAACTGATACGAATAAGAATAATGAATACTATAGGATCAAAAGATGGTAAAAGAACGTATACGAACGATAGTATTAGGAAGAGGAAATAGATTCAAGAGAGAGCCGACATGAGCCGAGAAGAATTTGAATCGGTTAACTCCGCCACAGTACCCCCACTCCTTTTCTTTTTTCTCTCTTCTCTCTCTCGCGTCCAGCGTGTGCTATGAATCTTGAAGCTATCCACTTGTAGTACATCCAGTACAAATCTGTAAGCAAATCTAGTACCATCTAGTACCTATGCACTTGAATCTTTACTTTGTACTTCCTCGTACATATTTCTGCAGAAGAACTTGTACTTATCGTGGAGATCTCACTGCCCCCCCCCCTTTGAATATGCATTCTACATCAGCCTAGATCAAGTGAACGCCTGACTGAACTGAACTTATATTGGGAACAGTTCCATGAACGGAACTGAACGGTTGGAACTTATTCCCTAAAGTGAACCGATCTTTGCCACCTCTACTATACAGTTTGAGTTTTACACCCCTGCCTTTCAGTTGACTTTGTCTGAGATGTTCCATGCAATTCTACAGAAAATGATGATGCAGGGAGTGACCAAAACCATATGCCTTCGACATTAAATAACATGTTAAAGGGCTTTATCGAAAATAGCTCACCCCTAAAGGTGATATAGCTAAAAACCATATTACTCTCTAAAGATAGGTGGTACTTTACTTACAAAGCTCTTTTCTGTGGATACTGGATAACTGAACACTCATAGACATCTTGAGTTTCACGAACTAAATCTGAAACCTTTATGAACGTCCACACCCACTATAAAATGATGTTCAAAAATGCCAAAGTCTTTAAAAAAATAAAAACTTTAACGACCATAAATAATAAATTTATTTTAAAAGGGGCACGACTTCGAATGTCATTAGCCCCTT
>NW_007380269.1:0-1515 GCF_000475195.1 Diaphorina citri | reverse complement strand
AGGCGAAGGAATCTGGGTCAAGTCCAGACGAAGCGAAAGCAAGCCACGAGCCAAGACAATCTCTCTATATCGATAAGGCATAATTGGGACAGAGGGAAGGGGACTCTAGAAGAGGAGAACTCCTGCCCGCGCAACCCTGTATGTATCACAATAGATCTCATATTCCTACCAAGCTCCCCACTTGAGAGAGAATGCTGCCTGACACTTCCAGCGAAAACCACAATATTCGTGAGGAATTCAAGAGAGAAGATAAAGAGCCTCCTATAAATGAAACAACAACTCCAATTAAAAAAATCCGAACCAACATGGGGCGAACTACACTTATACACACGCTGAGAGCTTATTAATATAGACACAACAGAAAAATTAACGTGCTAACTGAGCAGGGCCGTACACGGGGGGGGGGAAGGGCGTATCCAGGATTTTGTTGAGGAGGGGCCGAGAATCCAAATACTGCTTCAAATTTTGGGGGTCTGGTTAAAGAATACCTTTGTACCTACCTAATTTGTTTAATATTCAGTTTATTATCATTCTTGATTTGATTTTTTGATTTTACTTTCATGTAATGATTTAAAATCAAGACTAGAGCCCGTTCTCCGTTCTCCCTTTATTGGATTTTTTTATTTTACTTTCATGTAATGATTTAAAATCAAGACTACTTAGAGCCCGTTCTCCCTTTATTTCCAATATAATGTTTAAGTCACCCATCCATTTATTGGCCTTTCTCGGCGTAGCTTAACATAGGTGACGCTAAAACCGGTCTTAAATGATCGACTGAAGTGTTATCTAAAACTTTCTCGCTTTGAGTTCATAGGTCGTCGCGACAAATTTCAAGATCAGAGCTCATTTGTGTGAGAAAATGTGAAAAAAAAAAATCCCCAAAACCAGTTTTTTAGTCCGTCCTCCCTTCATTATTACAATAGTAATAAAAAGGTATAAGGGACGGACTATTGTATTCGCTTCGGTGTCGTCTGTCGGTCTGTCGGTCGGTCGGTCTGTCTGTCCCCATATATAGAAGGACTTATTCAAACCTGGTCGACCTATATATCAAATTAAAGGTCTTTTTACCAGGATCACGAAAATGGTGGAGCAAATTTTGTCCAGAAAACCATAAAGCCAAAAAACTGCTCTGATCTTGAAATTTGTCGCGACGACCTATGAACTCAAAGCGAGAAAGTTTTAGATAACACTTCAGTCGTCATTTTAAGACCGGTTTTAGCGTCATCTATGTTGAGCTACGCCGAGCAAGGCCAACAAGCTGGGTCCGTCCCTCCGGGAATTTTTTAGCCCGTAGTTTATTCGATCGTGATTAGAGAAAATCATTACCTATGTAGGTACCTACCTAATTTGTTTAATATTCAGTTTATTATCATTATTGATTTGATTTTTTGATTTTACTTTCATGTAATGATTTAAAATCAAGACAAGAGCCCGTTTTCCCTTTATTCCCAATATAAGGTTCAAGTCACCCATCCATTTATTGGCCTTGCTCGGCGTAGCTTAACATAGGTGACG
>NW_007380268.1:34465-36294 GCF_000475195.1 Diaphorina citri | reverse complement strand
TTCCTTATTTTTTTCTATTGGAGCTGGATAAGCAAGGTTCTATTCTATTTCCTTTTTTTTCTATTATATTCTATTTTACTTATGCTATTCTATTCCTTTCAGACGGGCGACAATAAGCGACGCAATCGAGCGGAGTCTGAAGAAAGGTCGTGGCGAAGAACAAACCTGCGCAGCGCAGCTAGCAACGAGCCTGTGTGTACAACTAGGCTCCGGAGAATACACAGATTGTCTCTGTCAGGAACTGAATCCTCTACTGTCCTTCATTGTGAATGATACGTCTATGAGCTACAAAACTAGAGCCAAGGTACAGTTATCAGTAGAGTCCAGATTATACGCACGGAAAAAAAAGGCCAAAATAATTTGCAAATATGCACCAAAATTAGTTCATAATATGCAAAAAGTATGCACGAAAGTCCCAAAATATGCAAGCAAAAAATGGAAAAACCAAGCATCCAGTGAGGTAGGTAGGTAGGTAGGTACCAAAAATGATGTCTTTTGTATTTTTTTTTTTTTTTTTTTTTTTTTTTTTTTTTTTCGACGATAACGCTCCGAGCTAGTGAAAAAGACAAATTATCGTCATACATTATCTTTCGGCACACTACACGCTCTGTCTACTACTAATAAATTAATAATATATAATCAATAATAGGATAATAATGAGGAAAACACACGACGATTTTTATTTCGACTCGATGGATAAAGTGAAAGTTAGTTATCACAGTTATTCTTAGAGAGAGTGGAGTTGTTGTTCGCGTTCTACAGCGCCTCGAGCTGGGACGCAGGAACGCCGAAAAACCGCGCTATGGAACACGTCAGGCAGCGGTCTCGCGCGTTGAATAGGTGGGTCAAGTACTAACAGGTGGGGCTAGAAAGTATCTATGTCCGCGCCACGCGCGCTGCGCGCGCGCTGCCGCAAGGATTTCGTCGCGATGATCGAAGGTCGACGGTACGCCTACACGATTTACACGAGCTCAGCTATCTAGTGCATCGACCCTCGTTACCATGAATTATACTCGTCACTATACCTACACTTTGTGTATCATATATATTTTTTATACTTAACTGTTTAGAGGGTTTTATCCAAACGGTTTCCGTGTCTTGTACTCGATTTTTTTTTTTTTTTTTTTTTTTTGTTCACAAAATGGCGGCTAAAATAAACATACGTTATTGTTGACGATTAAGAGCGAGCACAGCCAGACACCAGCATCGTACCGGGTAGCGGCATCATTCAGGGAGTAGTCTACCCGTCTCCCTTCTCTGTGGGTTATTGAAGGCAAATCCACCGACCAGCCTTCGTTGTCTCCTGTGGGCTTTCATTTGGACAAACTTTATAAACGTTAGCTTTATGCTTACGTTTAAAAAACAGTCTGAGACCCTAAGCGTTTGGCCCTGGAAGACGTACCGTTCGTTCAACGCAATATTGACCCGAATTGGAATTGCACTAGAAAAAAAAAATTTTTATATTTACTTATTAGTATGTATTTCATAATGAGGTGCCGTTTAGCGAGACAGGGTCAGGCAACTGACATGTGTCCGTCCGCAGGTCCTCCCTGTCTCGAAGCCGCACATCCCATCGGTCTAGGGCGCGTTAGAGGCCCGTCACACCAAGAGTGGGAAGGACATCCTCGGCCGTTTGGTCCGCGCGGTTGGGAGCGTAGCACAGCTCGATCCAGCAGGCACACAGAGGCTACTTGCTCTCTTGACGGTTCCGGGTCGTTGTGACCTTCCCTTTAAAAATATTCCCACTAAAAAAAAAAAAAGTTCCTTTCAAACTATTCCCTTGACAGTGACGATTCCAGAATAGGCAGGGGTTTTAGCTTAAATGGGAA
>NW_007380268.1:13041-28887 GCF_000475195.1 Diaphorina citri | reverse complement strand
TTGTGATGGTCACCACCCATACATGATCTCTATGCAATCTCCCCGGTCCAAAGATGATAATTATACACTGTGAGATAGATTCACTCCTTGGCCATTTCTATAGAATATAGTTCCATATTTGCATTGCCATATTACAGTAATATCAAACATAGTATATGGTTGGTTTCCAGGTTCTGGGAAACCTGCTCAGGCACCTTCTGCGAATTGATAAATGCGATGGACGTGGGGGCGGAGGACATCAGACACGAGGACTGGCAACTGAATGCGACGAACTGCCAGTGTCATTAGTAATTTATCTGACAGTACACAATGGCTGGACGATGGTATGTTGAGCCTGTTTAGGATGTGGATCGAAATAATTACCTGTTGAAATGTGATTGAATAATTACTGGCCTTTGAAGGTTTCTTCAATTATAATGATCCCAAGGGGGCAACGGTAAAGCCTAGAGAATCCTTGACAAATGAAGTGTGCTTGAAGGCATCGTGATGCTGTGTTCCAATCCAGCCTCAACCCCCTGTTAAAGGCTAACAGGCGCTCTTAGGGGGCTGAAAAGTAGGTTGTGAAACGCCACCTCTTAGTAACCTTTGGGAGGACGTAAATTCAAATATGGCTTTAACCTCCTTACCAGAGATGAGGCTTTAGCTCCATTCAATAACAAGCCTAACTGGCTTTCTTAGCATCAACGCTCCCCCCAGCCTGAACAGGGCCAGGAAAAGTCAGCCTTACTGCTGGTTCTCCTCGCAGATGGCCCCCACAGGGTTTGTCCCAAGTTAAACAACCATTCCATGTTTTCATTCACATAAAATCACCATTAGTAATATTTACTGGGGATGGAGAATGGGGAATTTTTTATATTATTATTTAATTTGCCCATCAGACGATACAGTCTACTTTGCTTCTACATTAGCCATTCACATCATTCGCCACCTTTATCCCAGCAGAGCGTAACTTGGTGTGGAGCTAGGCGATGATAGTTACCCATTGATGATGGCTTTGAAGACAAAATGAACCAGGCAGTGGATGGGTCTGTCACAGAAGTTCACTTACAGGGGAGACAACCTGTTTGGACGCTCTCAACACCACGCCTTTCTCCTCGGAGATATGTGCCCGAGTTTGTACTCGAACAGAGGGTCTGGTTTGGTTTGTTTAATCCGGCCTTAAGATAAAATCAAATTGAAGTCTAGTTCAGACATTCAAGACTTCTTTTAAAAAAAATATTCTTAAAATTAATGAACACTTTAAAAATACAAGCTTTTTCCTTTGTGTATCTTATTCAACATTTTGTTATAAAAAAAAAAAAAAAAAAAAAGAATAGAGTCATGATTACAAAAAAAAAATGCTTTGTGCTATTTTTAAGTGGTTAGGTCATGGTGTTTGAATTCCTAACATGAGGCCAAAAACTTTATCACTGAACAGGATAAAATTCATTAATGGACAGCTGACTTTCCTTGTATCACGGTTCGCCACCAACTTTATCACTTGAACAGATAAAGTTCATGTATTGGAACAGCTGAACTTTCTTCGTATCTCGGATTCCCCTTAAATCTCTTATAATATTCAGGAGCAGATTAAGACCTAGAAAAAGAAAAAATCTGGTGGTTGAACATCAGATGACTCTAAATTCTCTTATCCTAATTGAAGATGATGCTTATTAAGGGTGTATCTAAACATCTAACAGTTTAGTCGGTAAAAGCTGAAAACTGCCAAAAAGCGGTCATCAAAATACCGCCACACCGCAGCAGCACCTATATCTCAACCAAACGTGTGTTACATCCTTGTCACATTTGTGAACTAGATATTTTCTTATCCTAATTTTCGCTGAACGCTAAAGTGAGCAAAATAAAATAGAGTGCCCGCAGGCGAAAATTTTGCTAGATATTTTCTTATCCTAATTTTAGCTGAACGCTAAAGTGAGCAAAATAAATTATACACATTGAAGTTTTAATGTTTGTGAGCACATCTTTCATGCAAAATATCATGCAACATTCTTTTTTTTTTAGAGAAAAACCCCATAATATCTAGTGTAAGTCCTCAAAGCGCGGGGCCCCCAAAAGCGCGGGGCCCGTGGCAGTCTGCCATTCTGCCTTATGGGTAATCCGGCCCTGCTCATCCCATTGTTATATTTACACCTATACTTTTACTTATTGTTAAACCCAACACTATCTGCGTCTGTTCGCAATCTAACATCATTAATTTTGGAAGACATTTAGGAGGTGGTGTAAGTCCTCAAAGCGCGGGGCCCCCAAAAGCGCGGGGCCCGTGGCAGTCTGCCATTCTGCCTTATGGGTAATCCGGCCCTGACTATAGGATAAGGAAAGTAAAAATCCGTGACCTAGCATTTTCAAGAGGTTTAACGTTAATAATACCTTCTATCTTTTCCTTATTTTTTTTTCTATTGGAGCTGGATAAGCAAGGTTCTATTCTATTTCCTTTTTTTATGCTATTCTATTCCTTTCAGACGGGCTACAATAAGCGACGCAATCGAGCGGAGTCTGAAGAAAGGTCGTGGCGAAGAACAGACCTGCGCAGCGCAGCTAGCAACCAGCCTGTGTGTACAACTAGGCTCCGGAGAATACACAGATTGTCTCTGTCAGGAACTGAATCCTCTACTGTCCTTCATTGTGAATGATACGTCTATGAGCTACAAAACTAGAGCCAAGGTACGGTTATCAGTAGAGTCCAGATTATACGCACGGAAAAAAAGGCCAAAATAATTTGCAAATATGCACCAAAATTAGTTCATAATATGCAAAAAGTATGCACGAAAGTCCGAAAATGTGCAAGCAAACAAGGAAATGCAAAATACAAAGAAATCAAGAAACAGAAAGAAAATAGAGCTGGAGAACGGGAAGAGAAGAAGGAGATGGAAGAAGAAGGAGATTGAAGAAGAAGAAGAAGAAGAAGAAGGAGATGGAAGAAGAAGAAGAAGAAGAAGAAGAAGAAGAAGAAGAAGGAGGAGGAGGAGAAGAAGGAGAAAAAGAAAACCATGTAGATGTACCACAAATTAATATTGGAAGAAATGAATATTCGAGAAGGAAATGTGAAGAAGAAACTCTCCTACTCATTAAACTTTTAAAGAAAATCGTAAAAATATAAACACAAAGAGAAATAGTTGAAGGAAAAAGAAACACAAGATAAACGGTGGGAAAGAAATTGCAGAAATGGACTCCGGAGGGAAAACAGAAAGAGCACTAGAACGTCTAGATAACACAATATCAGACGTTAAAGCAGTATCAACAACACCAACACCATCAACAACACCAACACCTGATCAACAACAAAACTTAGATCTCGGTTCGTTCGTTCAACTCTATCAGGTTCACATTTAACACACCGACCGCATCAGTATTAAGGACACTCCGAGGTCATATCAATAGCCTCCATTGCAATCCTATTGCTCCTGGGAATACGGGGTGCTCTCAGTCTCCTCAATATGTCAAGAGTGTCAAGACCCCTTCGGTTCAGAGGTCCTGAGCCAAGCCCTCTGGCCTGGGTGGCACTTCTTGGTATCCTCTCAATGGAATAATATATGGACTCACAGCTTTTCTCTGGAATAAACCTGATTGTGCGGACTTTCTAGAGCTGCTGCAGGTGAATTTTAGAGAAACTGAGGAGGTTGAAATATACCAGTGAGGGTGCTTCGAGGTTCCATCAAGGATAGCAGCTTAACTCCATACACATAAAGCCCACTCCGAGGCTTAGGTGTAGGGGCGAACAGCCCTAAAGGATGGGTTAAGCTTCTACGAATCTAATCTAATCCTCAATATGTGGGGTGCACTTAGCCTTTTGAATATGGGGTGCACTAAGCCTCGTGAGGACAGTTGTCTAGGTTTTATGTATTTTGTGCCCAGAGGTCCTCGCGCGAGGACTCTTGTAGTAGTTTGGGTCCAAGAGAGCAACCTCCGTGGCCGAGTGGATATTACACTCTAGGCTTGCACGCCAGAGGTTTCGGGTTCGATTCCCGGCGGGGTCGAAGTTTGTTCGGCTCTGTGCTTGGAGTTCCGGGTGCACTCAGCCTCGTGAGGTCGAGTAGTGACTTTGAATAAGTAGCAACAAGTGGCGGCATTACTAGAATCTAGATCAAATAGATAGATAAGCATATCTCCGTTATCAGCTACAGGGTGCCACAACTTTTAGAAGAATTAAGTTGAAAGAACTCTATGATTGGGCTATTTCGCCTGTTTCTCCTGATTTAGGGTGTTGCAATGCTATATTGAAGTGTCGAGTTCCCTGATCCTGAACCCAGCTACTCCATTGGGAACCCGAGTTTATTTCTCAGTGTAGCTTCTTAAGAAGCTTCGTCACCCTGTATTGTTTTCCTATCTTTCGTATCAAGATAAAAGTTATATCTTGATCATACTAGTAAGTAATTGTATAGTGAGTAGGTATACGTATAATATGTTGGACACAATAATTGATTTCGTCTTGACCTAGGAACTGGGAACTCGGGTTGATGTAATGTAGGTCCTGTCTATGATAATTATTATAATTATTTTTTATAGGAACCTCCTTAGTAGTGTAAAAATCTGAAAATTGGTTCCGGCCTTCCGGTGTTCGTAGCCTGTGAGTATCATTTAAAAAAAAAAAAAAAAAAAGAAAAAAGAAACAGGGAATAGAAGGAGCAAGAAATAGGAGTCCAGAGAAAAAATACGTCTTGATAAAGATCAAAGAGAAACAGATGTACAAGGAAATGCAAAATACAAAGAAATCAAGAAACAGAAAGAAAATAGAGCTGGAGAACGGGAAGAGAAGAAGGAGATGGAAGAAGAAGAAGGAGATGGAGATGGAAGAAGAAGAAGGAGATGGAAGAAGAAGAAGAAGGAGAAGAAGGAGGAGGAGGAGGAGGAGGAGAAGAAGAAGAAGAAGAAGAAGAAGAAGAAGAAAAAGAAAACCATGCAGATGTACCACAAATATTGGAAGAAATGAATATTCGAGAAGGAAATGTGAAGAAGAAACTCTCCTACTCATTAAACTTCTAAAGAAAATCGTCAAAAATACAAACACAAGAAAGAGAAATAGTTGAAGGAAAAAGAAACACAAGATAAACAGTGGGAAAGAAATTGCAGAAATAGACTCCGGAGGGAAAACAGAAAGAGCACTAGAACGTCTAGATAACACAATATCAGACGTTAAAGCAGTAGATATGCAAGGAAATGAAGCTATGGAAGACGTAGCAGTAAGTGCAGTGCTGAGAAAAGAAGCGTAGGAAAGAAGGAAGAGGCAAAGAAGGGAAACAAGAAGAAGGAGAAGAAAGAGGAGGAGAAGAGAGACAAGGTGAAAAAGTAGGTAAGTAAAGAAGAAGAAAAACATGATGAAGAAGCTATAGAAGACGTAGAAGAAAGTGGAGAAACTGGCAAAAGAGATGGACAAAGGGAGAGGAGGAAAAGAAAAAAAAAAAACACAAGAAGAAGAAGTAAAAAGAGAACGGCAAGACTAGATGGAGGGAAGGGAAAGTTAATAAGATTAAAGATAACGAGATGAGGATGTGAAAGAATACGCTGGAAGCTTGGAAAGAAAAACAAGACAAGATAGACGGAGTACAAACACTGGGATAAGTAGAAGACTAGATTGATGTGGAGAAAGAATCAAAAGGAAAGAGAGTTAAGAAAGCGATACGAGATGTGGGGAAAGAAGAGACGAGAAAAGTCAGAAAAGCGCAGAAGATATAATAATAATATTGAAGTTTATTTTTTATCACATTAACAATAAAATGTTCTAAAAAAAAAAAAAAAAAAAAAAAAAAAAAAAAAAAAAACACAAGAAGAAGAAGTAAAAAAAGAACGGTAAGACTAGATGGAGGGAAGGGAACGTTAATAAGATTAAAGATAACGAGATGAGGACGTGAAAGAATACGCTGGAAGCTTGGAAAGAAAAACAAGACAAGATAGACGGAGTACAAACACTGGGATATGTAGAAGACTAGATTGATGTGGAGAAAGAATCAAAAGAAAAGAGAGTTAAGAAAGCGATACGAGATGTGAGGAAAGAAGAGACGAGAAAAGTCAGAAAAGCGCAGAAGAGATAAAGAGCATATATACGAGTACAAATCAAAGAAATAGAGGAAAAGTCAGTAAAGAGAAAAAGAGAACGTACAAGTCCAAATGGAAGAAAGAGAGAACATGGAAATGCAATCCATTAAGGAAGAAATGCAATTACTTTCAAGGAAAATGTGGATAGTTGTTAATTAGATTCATATTGGACACCCAAAATACTCAAAATGGATAATAGCTTACCTTATTTGGATAAAAGCTTACATAATTACTTGTGCCCTTTCTCGACGGGCGGTGAAATGAATTCCTCTTCTTTCCTCCCTCCTTTTCTTCTTCTTCTTCTCCTCCTCCTCCTTCTTTTTCTTCTCGTCCTCTTTGTCTTCTTCTTCTTCTTCTTCTTCTCCTCTTTTTCCTCGTCCTTGTATTGTTCTCGTTCTCACTATTTCCTTTTACTTCTTCTTTTTTCTCATCCTTCCTCTCTTGTATCATATTGTCCTCTTTTGTTTTTCTCGTCTGTGTGTCTAAATGTTACTGCATCCTGTACCGTCGAGTAGAAAATACAATTTTAAACTAGCGGACTGGCCCACGCTTTATCAACAAATAAATGAAACTTGTTGGGATGAAATTTTTATCGAGGATGATCCAAACAAGGCAACAGAGAAATTTTATGAAATTATCTTTTCGATTTTTGAAAAAAATGTTGTTAGGAGGTGGGCAGAAGAAGGGAGCCGTTCTCAAAATGTGGGCACACTGATCAACTGCCCTGGCCTGGTCCCTTTGGCCATGGAAGCATGGTGGTCCCTGTTTAATTTTCCCCTGGAACCAAGGTGTCCCCTTTAAAGATAAGCAGTCGAACCGTGATATGGACAATTCGTTGGGAGTGAGCTTGCTGTGAATTGAACATCATCGAATGTTGGGAATACTAAAACTCTCATTCTCTCATTAAAATTTAGTCATGACGAAAAAATGACCATTTTTCGCGACACGAGACGAAAAATGACCATTTCTCCGAGACAAGACTCTGTCTCGTGAGTAACTGGAGCTTGAATCGAGCTCAATGTTGTGAACCACTGAAGGTTTTATTCAATTTCATCTCTATCATTACGAGGTGTAACGAAACACAATGGCAGATTTTGTGAATTACTGATTGCTGAGAGCAGCTTATTCATTGCTACAATGTTAAATTAACCATTGCTCTGCTAGGACTTGGGTGTACTACTCGTTTCTTAGGTATAATAGGGCTCGTTTCTACTTGTCGTGAGTTTCATCCGATTTTTGATTTTTTTTTTTTTTTTTTTTTTTAGAATGTCCTGTAGGCAATGTAATTTAAATGAGAGTATTCCCACTACACACGACACGATTTCTTTCCGAACGACACAAAATGTCCTTGTGAGCAATGTAATTTAATGAGTGTTCTAGGGTTGCCAACTTTTTTTTCGGCATATACGGTACAAACTAGCAAAATGGTGAAAAAATACGGATTTCCCGATTTTTACCCGGAACAAAGGCATGCACCCCAGGTGTGTTCCGGCGGAACATTTGATTTTTGACGAAAATACGTTTTTTTTTTTTTTTTTTTTTTTTTTTTTTTAGAATGTCCTGTAGGCAATGTAATTTAAATGAGAGTATTCCCACTACACACGACACGATTTCTTTCCGAACGACACAAAATGTCCTTGTGAGCAATGTAATTTAATGAGTGTTCTAGGGTTGCCAACTTTTTTTTCGGCATATACGGTACAAACTAGCAAAATGGTGAAAAAATACGGATTTCCCGATTTTTACCCGGAACAAAGGCATGCACCCCAGGTGTGTTCCGGCGGAACATTTGATTTTTGACGAAAATACGGATTGTTCCGGGAAAATCGGGAAATAACGTACGGTTGGCAACCCTAGAGTGTTCCCACTTATGCAGGACACGATTTTTTTGTATGTGAACGGGCCTTTAGGTGTTGTATTATCAAGGTAGAATAGATACCTGGTTATTTTGTTCATTTATTGTCAGAATGTTCCTATGTTCGAGAGTGTATAATTTTATGTTCGAGGAATAGTGTATAATTTTTGTTGCTAGACAAGTCTGAGGCCGGAAATATCAAATTCATTCACAGATTTGTTATTCATTCCTGTCACCCTAACAAGAAGGTGTTAACCCCTAGTGGGGTCTCATAAGCCTTTCCTGTCATTCTAGAACGTTCTAGTCATTCTAGAACGTTGTACTATGCATTATTTTGTTCTATGTAAGTACAAGAAAATAAATAAATAAAATTTCGTAAGACTTTTAACCCTTTGTGGGGCCATTATCATCATAAGTTCTGTCATCCTATAAGAGGCGTTAACCTATTTATTAAATTTAAAAACTAACAATCTTTTGGTCCATTGAAGTATAGGTACACTTATATTTAACTATTTAAATTGATCATATCTTAGGATCGGTTTAGATTTTCGCAAAATACTTTCTTATTGCACACCTAGACCATAAAAGGAATATTCCTACCAAATTTCAGCTTTCTAGGTGTTGTGATTCTGGAGATAGAGCGATCAGTGTGTGAAATGTGAATGGATCTTGATTTTATAATAAGATGGTAATTGCCTTTGATCATTAATTTTGTGTCAAAATTTGTCATCGTCATACAACTTAATTGATCAAAACTTCTGCTTGGTACTTACCTAAAGGTAATAGGTACTACCTACGTACCTACAGAGTTAAAGGTAATGGGTGCAAACTACAAAAGTTATAGGTAATGAGGTACCACATCAGTGCCAAGGTCAAGGTTCTGTGTAATGAGATCCGGTAGTTAGATCTCAAGATATCATAATTTTATGACTACCTAGTCATTTAGGATGTTGAATTCAAATTTAGTTGCATCCTTGTGAATTTCAATCTCTTACCGTTCTAGAGATATTTTGTTTACAGACAGACACATAGACGGACCAATGACTGAAACTTTATATTTGGGCTCTAGGGACATCGGAACGTGTTTTGGCTCTAAAGATTGACCATCGAAAATTTCTCCCGATTACATTACTTTCTATAGGATAAGGACAGTAATAAGGTTGATTTTCCCACCAGCTTCTTTTCCTCTCCTTGGAAGAAAAAGAGAGAACTAGAACCTACCTATGTGAAGGAGTGAGATGAATGGAAAGAGAAAGAGAGGGAGACATTCTACAGAATCATAAAGGAGAGAGAAAGGGAGATGTGATAAAAGAGAGATATGTGAGAAAAATAATGAATGAAAGAAAGAGAAACTGAGAAAAAAAAGAGAGAGATTGATAAAGAAGAGAAAGAGAAAGGGAGAAGATGTGTGTGAGAGAGATAATGATAGCATGCATGATAAAGGGAAGAGTGAGAAAATGATGAAGAAGAGAGAGAGAGAGAGAGAGAGAAAGATAGAGCGAGAAATATATATGTACATATAGAGAGAGAAAGATCGAGAAAGCAAGAGAGGGAGAGAGAGAGAGTGCATCTTGTTAGACGGAATTTAGTGTCACGTAATTTATTTTTTTATTTATTTATTTTTTTTTTTTGCAGTTACGCAAGAAATGTAAAAGGTCAATTGGTGGGTGACATTTACAAAAGTCTCTTGAATTGGAATAAAAAGTTGAGGGTGGAAAAATTGAAAAGGTCAGCTTTTCATTTTGCAAAATGAAAAGCTCTTATTACTATAGCTCGTTATATTCGTATAGCTAGAAACACATAGGTATACCTTTCCGAAAATAAGCGACTTGCTATACATACAACAGGCTTGCTTTCAAATCATTCTCCTCCTCCTCCTCCTCCTTCGTCATTTTCTTCCTCTTCTCTTCCTCCTCCTCTTTCTACTCCTCTTCTTTTTCATCCTTCTCTTCTTTCATCACTGGTTTAACACAGTTCACCAGACCTCTGAACTCATTCTTCTGAATATTGTCTCCTTCTCTCCTCCTCCTCTTCTTCTTCTACTTCTTCTTCTTCTTCTCCTCCTTCTTCTTCTTCCTTTTCTCACTCCTCTTCTTCCTTCCCCTCTTCTTTATCCTCCTTTTTCTCATCATCGTCATACATCTCCTCCTTCTGATCTCACCCCCAATTCTTTTTCCTCCAGTCCTCCACCTTTTCCTCTTCATCCAATCTTTCTCTTCTCCTCCGCTTCTCACCTCTAATTCTTCTCCTCGTGCATTACTTTCTTTCTCCATTTCTCTATTCCCTCGTGCATAAAGCACAACATATTCGTAATCAGGGGTTCCCAAACTTTTGAGTACTGCGTACCACCTGACACCTCAGACTCCTTTGACGTACCATACATGAATTTTGTGTGGTTCGGGGGTAAAAGAAAGGAATTATTGCGCCACAGGCGAAATTTTCGTGCCAGTTGTAGTACGATGTCACAATTTTTGGTACATTAATAGTGGATTTTTTCTCTCCGAACTAGTGGTATCAGATTTGTTTTTCGTACTTACGGGATAAATCATAAATATGGCTCTTTCAAATCACTTCGCGGACCACCAGAAACGCGTACCACACCACAGATTGGGAACCTCTGTTCGTAATGATGATGGATGTTATGCAGCTTTATGCTCTCTAATGCTCTTATCTTCTTGTGTTATGCACTGTTATCGTTTCGTGTTGCATATTACAAGCTTTATTCTGTTATCTGCTCTCTGTGTTGCATATTTTTACGCTGCATATATGATAGCCATAGACTTATAGACTTTTCCCCTGGGTTTTCTTTATATACCATAGACTCCATAGAGCATAGACTGATAGACTTTTTCCCATGGGAGTTCTTTATGTCATGGCGCGAAAGTTGAGGGTGGAAAAATTGAAAAGGTCAGCTTTTCATTTTGCAAAATGAAAAGCTCTTATTACTATAGCTCGTTATATTCGTATACCTACCCGAAAATAAGGGACTAGTTATACGTACAACAGGCTTGCTTTCAAATCATTCTCCTCCGTTATTTTCTTCCTCCTCCTCTTTTTCATCCTTCTCTTCTTTCATCACTGGTTTACCACAGTTCACCAGACCTCTGAACTCATTGTTCTGAATATTGTCTCCCACTCTCCTTGCCTCTCCTCCTCCTCCTCCTCCTCTTCTTCTTCTTCTCCTTCTTCTTCCTTTTCTCACTCCTCTTCTTCCTTCTCCTCTTCTTTATCCTCCTTTTGCTCATCGTCATACATCTCCTCCTTCTGATCTCACCCCTAATCCTTTTTCCTCCATGAGTCCTCCACCTTTTCCTCTTCATCCAATCTTTCTCTTATCCTCCGCTTCTCACCTCCAAGTAATTCTTCTTCTCATGCGTTACTTTCTTTCTCCATTTCTCTATTCCCTCGTGCATAAAGCACAACATATTCGTAATCAGGGGTTCCCAAACTTTTGAGTACTGCGTACCACCTGACACCTGAGGCTCTTTTGGCGTACCACCATACATCCATACATGAATTTTTTGTGGTTCGGGGGTAAAAGAAAGGAATTATTGCGCCACAGGCGAAATTTTCGTGTCAGTTGTAGTATGAAGTCACAATTTTTGGTACATTAATAGTGGATTTTTTCTCTCCGAACTAGTGTTATCAGATTTGTTTTTCGTCGTTACGGGATAAATCATAAATATGGCTTTTTCAAATCACTTCGCGTACCACCAGAAACGCGTACCACACCACAGATTGGGAACCTCTGTTCGTAATGATGATGGATGTTATGCAGCTTTATGCTCTCTAATGCTCTTATCTTCTTGTGTTATGCACTGTTATCTTTTCGTGTTGCATATTACAAGCATTATTTTGTTATCTGCTCTCTGTGTTGCATATTACAAGCATTATTGTGTTATCTGCTCTCTGTGTAGTCTGTGTTGCATATTTTTACGCTGCATATATAATATGATACCCCATAGACTTTTCCCATGGGATTTCTTTATACCATAGACTGATGGACTTTTCCCCATGGGAGTTCTTTATGTCATGGCGCATAGATTATTTATTGCCTTAGTTTTGGCCTTTTTTGTTTCGTTGTGGGCTTGTTGAACACATTTCATTATTTCGGATTCAGAAAACTATGCAGTTTGGAAGTTAGCTCGTCTGCCCTGTGCCTTGTAGACGCTAGGTGGCAGGTTTGATTCCCGCTCGAGGCGAACTTTATCCTAAACAGATAAGGTTCGTTCTCGGAACGGCTGTATTCCTTCTATCTTGTCCTCCTCTTTTCGAATCCGGATCGAAAAAAAAAATAATAATAATCCGGGAAGGGAATGTTTGAAATTTTCCGTTCCGGTCGAGATTGGAACCCTCTGGGTTTAGAGAGTGAGTGCTCTGAACCACTCGGCCACAGAGATGGGTTCAGTCACACAAAGGGGACTGACTGTCAATAGACCTAAAAATAACAGAGGCTCAGGAAGATGGAGTAGGTAATGCGAAGGGAAGCAAAACGTTATAGGGAAGGAGGAGAGAAAATAAAGGGAAAAAGGTATGTTTCTAGGAAAATGTGTCTGTAGTATCTGTTGCGGGGCCCACTCAGCCTCGTGAGGAAAATGAGTAGCTATGACATATAAATGCGCATAGCGACCGGTACCAGCATGGTAGGTACACATTGGATTTTAGGATTATTGAGATATTGGGAAAATCCTACAATGCTGCAGTGAGCACCGAAGCTGTGATATAATAACACAAAGAAACTGTATTTACAAATGAAGGTTTGACAGAGGGAGCTGTGAAAACGGAGGTCTTATTATCCCGAAATCGAAGAGAGAAAATCAGGAAAAGAAGGAGGAGAAAGATTGAAGTTGAAGAAGAAAAAGAGATTGAGAAGAAGTAGCAGACGAAAATGGAAACTAAGATAATGAAAATTAAGAAAAAGAATTTTATCATCTCTCAACCCGCGACCCCCCACATCTTTTTTCACCGCTCTTAATTTATGACCTCGGGGGAGGCAAATTTTGTGCTGAGGAGAAAACTTTCCTCCGTGCTCTCTCCAAGTCTCACAGCTTTCGAGCTTTCTCCAAACACATTTTCCATTGTTTGACTTCAGAACTTGAGAAGCCATTACGAGGCGAAACAATTAACAGAGTGAACGCTATACAAAACCTCACCACTCCCAGACATGGTGGTGTTCAAAGTCCGCCGAATAATTTTCTGGTGTAGAAAAATCGCAGTTATTTTATAATTTTCACACTGAGAAAAAAAAAAAGTGATAGTGTGCCCATTGGTGTAGAAGAACTCTATTATTTGGTTATACTTTCCCAGATGTAGGTTGTTGAAATCCTATGGTCGAGTTCCTGATAGAGCATTCCGTATTAGAGTGCCGGAACCTAGTCACTCCATTGGGCTTCCTTCACCCTAGTTTTTTCCTCAGTGCAGGTGTAGAAAACACAGTTAGTTTGATTTTTAGGTACATAGTACATACCTGTGTGTGAGTAAAGTTCGCCCCGGCCCGGAATCGAACCATCGGACATCGGGGAACTTGGATACTGCTCTAGAAATTCACCACCCTTACCACCATTAGTTTCGTAGCTACGGAAACAAATTTGAAATCAAGTGGAACACCCCACATTAGCGGAGAACAAAAGTTTTGCCCCGCTATCGGAAAGTCAGGATCGGTAAAGAAAAAAAGTGAAAATTAAGAAGGAGGGGAGAAAAAAGGAGAAGAAGAAGAGGAGGAGGAGGAAAAAGAAGGGAAGGAAAAGAAATGAATTTAGAAGGAGGAGGAGATGAAGACGATAAAAGAAGAGGAGGCAAAGAAGTAGATAAAAAAAAAAGTAATAAAGGTAACAAAAAGTAGCTTTTAACCATCGGTGAAATAAGAAGAGAAGAAAAGGGAGGAGGAGGAGAACAAGAGAAGGATTAACAAGCTGGGCCCGTCCCTACTACGGTCAAATCAGTCATCCAGTAAACAAACACACAACAGGTAAAAAAGAAGGAGGCGATGGTGGAGGAACAGAGGAGAAGACGAAGGTGAATGATGAGAGAGTGGAGAAGAAACCTAAGGCGCTGGAGAAGGAAGAAAGGGAGGTGAAAATGGAAGGGAAGGAGATGAAAGAGGAAGAGGAGGACAAGGATGTGGTGGAGAAGAAGAGGAAGAGGTATCTCAGAGTGTCCGGTGGAAAAGATAAAGATTCAAGATGTCAAGTGAGGTAAGGAGGTGAAGGTAAAAGTTTGTACCGATATCAGCAAAGTCAGGCGACGAACTAAGGAGTCCTTATTTACAAACTTATAAGGAGTCACATCACGTCAGTAGAAGTCATGGGGAGTCGAAAAGATGTAGTTCAAAGTTTTCCCACATAATATTGTAGGTAATCTCGTTCATGATTCACGTGACGTGAAAGTAGTGTGACTGTCCTGAACGAAATTGGTGATTCTCATGATTTTTTTTTATTATCTCAGAAAAAACTATGAAAATTAAAAAAAATATTGAGACTATAACGAAGAAAATGCGTTCACTAGATCGTGAGATACAGCTCTCGGAACATGAGAGTCTCAAGCCCGCCGATATCATACCTAGCGACAACACTGTACTCCTGTGATGACGTCATCTACCAATATCGTACGACGCGCTGTGGGCTTATTACCATAGGGATTTGGGTTAGGGGCTCAAATAGATCGAATAGGTACCTATCTACGCATTTTGTTATCACTATTTTTCAATATCAGCTTAGGTACTTATACCTATTTTCAAATTTAGATATTTTCATTCCATTTTTTTTTATCATGCACTTATTCAAGTAGTTACTTTTTCGTACATGTACATTTTTTTTAAGGGGTTTGACAGAGTGAACTGTAACTGCTATGGTCTTATCGTCCCGAATTCGAAGAGAGAAGGAAGACAGGATAGGAGAAAGCCAGCCGTTTCCGAGAACGAACATTATCCCATCAGGATAAAATCCGCCCTGGGCGGGAATCGAACCCGCGGCCTAGCGCTTACAAGGCAGACGCACTACCAACTAAGCTAAGTAGGCTGGCACATTTATTTCGATCGAGAAGAATAATATGAATAGTATGATCTCCACATACCAAACATCCCTGCTCAAAGTTCCGCTTTATGTAAACACTACCTACGTAGGTACCTACCTATATGATAATAATAGTGCTTATTTTTACTGCTCGCATAGGACTGATAAGTCCCTTTACTCCAGCAGTAGGCTACTACTATTATTGTGGTCAAATTCTCAAATTATATTGAGGATAAAATTCCATACCTCGGCTGGGATTGAACCCACGCCCTCCTGTTTACCAGGCGAGTGCCTTGACCACTACACCACCGAGGTAGGTCTGGCGGGCCAAATGTATCCCGCGGGCCGCTAGTTGGAAATCCCTGTCATAGAGTAATGTGTGTGAGATACATATGAACCCAGTGTATTGTCTCTCTACCATATGAATTCAGTCAACTGGTGTACGTAACATATGAATACAACATGTGTGTGTGTCGAATGAACAGGATATGACTAATGTGAGTGCTCTGGGTTGTATACACATTGTTAGATACCGAGATATGTGTACAGGGTGTTCTAGAGGGGTACCACCCTGGAATTCCTACACGGAGAGAAAAACTAGGGTGCCCGCAGCCCAATCGGGTGACTGGGTTCCGGCACTCTAATATTGAACTCTAATATCGGGAAGCTCGACACTATAATATAGCATTCCAACAGCCTAATTCAGGGGAAGTATAACCTAATAATAGAGTTCTTCCACTTCTTCCACTCTAAACTTGTTGGGCACCCTGTCACCATTTTTTTTTTTCTTTTTTTTATCACTGTGGGTTTCTCACTAGTCTTTTGGCACATTTTCGTCACAAGCCAAATGTAAGCGCTTTCACTAAATTTTAAGCAGTGCATATTGCATACGCGACTAATTTGAAGGGGCAAATTGTAGGTTTCTGGAAGAAAAAAAAAAAAAAAAAATAG
>NW_007380268.1:0-12944 GCF_000475195.1 Diaphorina citri | reverse complement strand
TTCTTTCAAAAATCACTAGATTTCGACCTCAAATCACTAAATCACTAGATTTGCCAACAATTCACTAAATTTAGTGAATATCGAACCCGGGTCTCCCGCGTGCAAGGCGAGCGCAGTGACCACTACGCCGTGGGAGCTGACGTCTATAGTATTGTGTATAGGAAAATATGTCTGAGTGTAGGGGGAAGGAGAGGAAAGAGGGAAAACTGAGGAACATATGCAAATTGTGACATATCATGTGGTGATGCTGTACAATGAATACAAATTAAGTACACAATGCCTGTGACCACCACATCCTTTTATGTATAATATGTGTATAGGCTCAAGTTACATCGTCCAATTTACACTCACGTGCAACAGAATTCTAGACAAATTGACTTTGAAACCCGCCCGGAGCGGATTTTATCCTAAACGGATAAGGTTCGTTCTGGGAACTCCTGGCTGTCACCACCTGCCTCGGTGGTGTAGTGGTCAAGGCGCTCGCCTGGTAAACAGGAAGGCGTGGGTTCAATCCCAGCCGAGATCGAACCCGGGTCTCCCGCGTGCAAGGCGAGCGCAGTGACCACTACGCCGTGGGAGCTGACGTCTATAGTATTGTGTATAGGAAAATGTGTCTGAGTGTATAGGGACTATAAGGGGAAGGAGAGGAAAGAGGGAAAACTGAGGAACATATGTAAATTGTGACATATCATGTGGTGATGCTGTACTATGAATACAAATTAAGTACACAATGCCTGTGACCACCACATCCTTTTATGTATAATATGTGTATAGGCTCAAGTTTACACTCACGTGCAACAGAATTCTAGACAAATTGACTTTAAAACCCGCCCGGAACGGATTTTATCCTAAACGGATAAGGTTCGTTCTGGGAACTTCTGGCTGTCACCACCTGCCTCTGTGGTGTAGTGGTCAAGGCGCTCGCCTGGTAAACAGAAGGGCGTGGGTTCAATCCCAGCCGATGTATGGAGTTTTATCCTCAATATAATTTGAGAATTTCGCTGGAGTAAAGGGACTTATCAGTCCTATGCGAGCAGTATAAATAAGCACTATTATTATTATATAGCAGTAGCCTACTGCTGGAGTAAAGGGACTTTTCAGTCCTATGCGAGCAGTATAAATAAGCACTATTATTATTATTATCCTGTCTTCCTTCTCTCCCCATTTTCGGGACGATGAGACCGTCGCAGTTACAATTCTCTCTTTTGATGGAAATGCTGTCCCGAATTTTTTGCACTGGAGTGTCTCATCAATTCATCATCAAGAGGGAATGTTTGTCATGTTTGATCTCCTGCAGTATCCAATTATCATGTACGTACATGTACATATTTATGTCATCCCGTCCTCAGTAAGCAATTTTATTCATCATTCAATGATAGTCATTCAATTCCAATGTGCTGATCATTGAACTGAGGGTATTTACTAAGGAATGGAGCAGTTGCAAATGGGTAAAAATTATTAATAAATGGTCGGTCGATTCCTGCGTAAAAAGTTGTGAAAAATCCAAATCTGAGGTCAAAACTCCGAAAAAATAACTGTAAAAGATCAAAAATTCAATTTTTATTTTCCGTCAGAGTCCTGAACTCTGACGTCAGACTTCAGGAGATGCGCAGAATCGTATGCGCAGAAACATGAATTGCTCAGAAATACATGCGCACAAACAGATTAATGTGTTGCCTGCGAGGGAGCTTTGCTCGGGACAATTGATGTGACGTCACACATGAATTGCTCAGAAATACATGCGCACAAACAGATTAATGTGTTGCCTGCGAGGGAGCTTTGCTCGGGACAATTGATGTGACGTCATCGCCTACGGGAGCGTATGTCGTGACGTCAAAATTCACGATTTACCGGTATTTTTTAAATCGATTTATGTCGGGATCTAGAAGTCGTAGAAGAAAAAGAAAAATTCCGGTGGTCCTCATTCTTCCTGCTCTATGACTTTGAAACATCACCCAAGTAAGCGCAACTGATCTATTTTATTTGTGTCACCAACCTACGTGGCCTTCAGCTTAACTCCATATACAAAAACCCCACTCGGAGGCTTAGGTGTAAGGGCAAAGAACCCTAAAGGATGGGTTACGCTTTTACGAATCGACGAACCTTCGTGGCCGAGTGGGTAAGGATGGGTTAAGCTTTTACGAATCGACGAACCTTCGTGGCCGAGTGGTTATCACGCTGGGCTTGTACGCCGGAGGTCCCCGATTCGATTGCCGGCAGAGTCGAAGTCTTTTGGGCTCTGTGCTTGAAATATGGGTTAGATCCTTGTAGAATAACTTTTTTTTTTACTTTCCTTATCCTATAGGAAGGAATGTAATGTAATCGGGAATTTTTATTTTATTTTTAGTACCTGTTATTTTTATTGATATCTATTATAAGTTTAAGTGCTAGGGCTCGCCTGGAGGAGCTCTTCCACCCAACCACTTTTCCTTTTTGTCTGTGTCTAATTCTACCATTTGCCTGCAGAATTTCTACCATTCTCTCATCTACCCTGTAGACTGTACAGTTCTCACCTGAAGTATAATCTATCCAACACTTTCTGTTCGGTAAACTGCTCGACCGTATCTTGATTCTCTTAACCACGAGATTTGTACAACTGAGATTTCACTACCATTATCTAATGGTTAGAATGATAATTAACTAGTTAGAATAATAGCTATCTCTCAGTGATGTTTTAACTGATTTCCTCGACAGCCTTACCATTGTACCTTGTACCTATTAAAATTGTCTGCACATTGGTATTGAAACATCACCCAAGTAAGCGCAACTGATCTATTTTATTTGTGTCACCAACCTACGTGGCCTTCA
The DNA here is from genome assembly GCF_000475195.1 of Diaphorina citri. NCBI lineage: Eukaryota > Metazoa > Arthropoda > Insecta > Hemiptera > Psyllidae > Diaphorina > Diaphorina citri. The sequence continues at coordinate 10,136 of NW_007380268.1, read as the reverse complement.
GCTTAACTCCATATACAAAAAGCCCACTCAGGGGCTTATAGGTGTAGGGGCAAACAGCCCTAAAGGATGGGTTAAGCGTTTACGAATCGACGAACCTTCGTGGCCGAGTGGTTATCACGCTGGGCTTGTACGCCGGAGGTCCCCGATTCGATTGCCGGCAGAGTCGAAGTCTTTTCTGTGCTTGAAATATGGGTTAGATCCTTGTAGAATAACTTTTTTTTTTTTACTTTCCCTATCCTATAGGAAGGAATGTCATGTAATCGGGAGTTTCTATTTTATTTTTAGTATCTATTATTATTTTTATTGATATCTATTATAAGTTTAAGTGCTAGGGCTCGCCTGGAGGAGCTCTTCCACCCAACCACTTTTCCTTTTTGTCTGTGTCTAATTCTACCATTTGCCTGCAGAATTTCTACCATTCTCTCATCTACCCTGTAGACTGTACAGTTCTCACCTGAAGTATAATCTATCCAACACTTTCTGTTCGGTAAACTGCTCGACCGTATCTTGATTCTCTTAACCACGAGATTTGTACAACTGAGATTTCACTACCATTATCTAATGGTTAGAATGATAATTAACTAGTTAGAATAATAGCTATCTCTCAGTGATGTTTTAACTGATTTCCTCGACAGCCTTACCATTGTACCTTGTACCTATTAAAATTGTCTGCACATTGGTAGGTACAATGTTACTTTTGCCTGTACCTACATTGCTTTTTTTGTAAATGAAGGTTTGAGTCAGCTCCCATGGCGTAGTGGTCACTGCGCTCGCCTTGCACGCGGGAGACCCGGGTTCGATTCCCGGCGGGGTCAAATTTGTATCATGCAAATGATTGATTCCGTGACTGGCTGTTGCGGGGCCCACTCAGCCTCGTGAGGAAAATGAGTAGCTATGACATATAAATGCGCATAGCGACCGGTACCAGCATGGTAGGTACACATTGGATTTTAGGATTATTGAGATATTGGGAAAATCCTACAATGCTGCAGTGAGCACCGAAGCTGTGATATAATAACACAAAGAAACTGTATTTACAAATGAAGGTTTGATAGAGGGAGCTGTGAAAACGGAGGTCTTATTATCCCGAAATCGAAGAGAGAAAATCAGGAAAAGAAGGAGGAGAAAGATTGAAGTTGAAGAAGAAAAAGAGATTGAGAAGAAGTAGCAGACGAAAATGGAAACTAAGATAATGAAAATTAAGAAAAAGAATTTTATCATCTCTCAACCCGCGACCCCCCACATCTTTTTTCACCGCTCTTAATTTATGACCTCGGGGGAGGCAAATTTTGTGCTCAGGAGAAAACTTTCCTCCGTGCTCTCTCCAAGTCTCACAGCTTTCGAGCTTTCTCCAAACACATTTTCCATTGTTTGACTTCAGAACTTGAGAAGTCATTACGAGGCGAAACAATTAACACAGTGAACGCTACAAAACCTCACCACTCCCAGACATGGTGGTGTTCAAAGTCCGCCGAATAATTTTCAGGTGTAGAAAAATCGCAGTTATTTTATAATTTTCACACTGAGAAAAAAAAAAGTGATAGTGTGCCCATTGGTGTGGAAGAACTCTATTATTTGGTTATACTTTCCCAGATGGGTTGTTGAAATCCTAATATGGTCGAGCTTCCTGATAGAGGATTCCGTATTAGAGTGCCGGAACCCAGTCACTCGATTGGGCTTCCTTCACCCTAGTTTTTTTCTCAGTGCAGGTGTAGAAAACACGGTTAGTTTGATTTTTAGGTACATAGTACATACCTGTGTGTGAGTAAAGTTCGTCCCGGCCCGGAATCGAACCATCGGACATCGGGGAACTTGGATACTGCTCTAGAAATTCACCACCCTTACCACCATTAGTTTCATAGCTACGGAAACAAATTTGAAATCAAGTGGAACAACCCATTAGCGGAGAACAAAAGTTTTGCCCCGCTATCGGAAAGTCAGGATCGGTAAAGAAAAAAAAAAAGTGAAAATTAAGAAGGAGGGGAGAAGAAGAAAAGGAGGAGGAGGAGAATAATAAGAAGAAGAGGAAGAAGAAGAAAAAGAAAGTGAAAAGAGCTGGTATATTTCTTAACCATTGCTGAAAGAAAAAGAAGGGAAAGAAAAGAAATGAATTTAGAAGGAGGAAGAGGATGACAAGATGAAGACGATAAAAGGGAAGAAGAACATAAGGAGGCAAAGAAGTAGGTTAAAAAAGGTAACAAAAGTAGCTTTTAACCATCGGTGAAATAAGAAGAGAAGAAAAGGGAGGAGGAGGAGAACAAGAGAAGGATCGAAAATGAGGAGGAGGAGAACAAGAGAAGGATTAACAAGCTGGGTCCGTCCCTCCGGGAATTTTTTAGCCCGTAGTTTATTCGATCGTGATTAAAGAAAATCAGTACTTATGTACCTACCTAATTTGTTTAATATTCAGTTTATTATTATTCTTGATTTGATTTTTCGATTTAACTTTCATGTAATGATTTAAAATCAAGACTAGAGCCCGTCCTCCCTTTATTCCCAATATAAGGTTCAAGTCACCCATCCATTTATTGGCCTTGCTCGGCGTAGCTTAACATAGGTGACGCTAAAACCGGTCTTAAACGACTAAAGTGTTATCTAAAACTTTCTCGCTTTGAGTTCATAAGTTGTCGCGACAAATTTCAAGACAGAGCTCATTTGTGTGAGAAAATGTGAAAAAAATTCCCCAAAAACCAGTTTTTTTGGCACCACCATTTTCGTGTTCCTGGTAAAAAGTCCTTTAATTTGATATATAGGTCGACCAGGTTTGGATAAGTCCTTCTATGGGGACAGACAGACAGACCGACCGACAGACGACACCGAAGCGAATACAATAGCCCGTCCCTTATACCTTTTTTTTATTACTATCGTAATAATAAAGGAAGGACGGGCTAAAGATGAGGAGGAGGAAGAAGAGGAGAAGGAGGAAGAGGAGGAGGAGGAGGAGGAAGAAGAAGAAGAGGAAGAGGAGGAAGAGAAGGAAGAGGATGAGGAGGAAGAGGAAGAAGAGGAGGAAGAGGAGGAGGAAGAAGAGGAGGAGGAAGAGGAGGAAGAAGAGGAGGAAGAGGAGGAGGAGGAAGAGGAGGAGGAGGAAGAATAGAAAAAGAAGGAGGAAGAAAGGGAGGAGAACCTTTGCTATTTCTTTAGGAAATTCGGGAAATTTTCAAGCTAGGGAGCTTTAAAGTCCTGCCAGAGTTCATACACTCATCAAAGTGACGTGATCGACTTTATTGATTTCATCCTAGCTCATGTATGGCTCATGTATGTTTAGATGTGTGTGCAATTATGTATAGTGTATACTATGTATGAAGCTATGAGATATAATGACTATGACAGACTCATAATATTACTCATGTACCAGTATCCCATACAGCAGGGATTTCCAACTTCCATGTGTATGCGGGCCACATGCCTCACTGGCAGGTACTTCGCGGGCCACATACACAGGGAAGTAGGCCCGTATCCAGAGGGGATGGGTTGTGGATACTCCATTTTCGGAGTCCACCCCATAGTGAAAGAGCAAAAATGAAGCCCGAGGGGACCCACCCTAAAAGATTCGTGGGCACCAAAAATAATAATAATAATAGTGCTTATTTATACTGCTCGCATAGGACTGAAAAGTCCCTTTACTCCAGCAGTAGGCTACTACTATTATTATGGTCAAATTCTCAAATTATATTGAGGATAAAATTCCATACCTTGGCTGGGATTGAACCCACGCCCTCCTGTTTACCAGGTGAGCACCTTGACCACTACACCACCGAGGTAGGTCTGGCGGGCCAAATGTATCCCGCGGGCTGCTAGTTGGAAATCCCTGTCATAGAGTATTACTAATATGTGTGTGAGATACATATGAACCCACAGTGTATTGTCTCTCTACCATATGAATTCAGTCAACTGGTGTACGTAACATATGAATACAACATGTGTGTGTGTCGAATGAACAGGATATGACTAATGTGAGTGCTCTGGGTTGTATACACATTGTTAGATACCGAGATATGTGATGTACAGGATGTTCTAGGTCCTTGGGTACCACCCTGGAATTCCTACACGGAGAGAAAAACTAGGGTGCCCGCAGCCCAATCGGGTGACTGGGTTCCGGCACCTTAATATTGAACTCTAATATCGGGAAGCTCGACACTATAATACAGCATTCCAACAGCCTAAATCAGGGGAAGTAACCCAATAATAGAGTTCTTCCACCCTAAACGTGTGGCACCCTGTCAACATATGTCAGACACAAGCCATCACGTTTTGATTTGGGCGGGGTGAAGCCTGAAGCCCTACCCCAATCCTTAATATTCTGAGTGCTAACATATGTACGTGGCGGAAAATTGTATACGATAAATGTTTGGATAATGGCAGGAAAAAGGTTGCAAACTGGTGCTGAAATTTATTCCTTGCATGGTTATTAGCTTATTAGAAAGGTATCCTTTTCTAAACCTTTCTACTTTCTGCAGATTGGGTGCCCATTTTCCCTTCATTTTCTTTCTGCACATTTTCTCTCCCCATAATGGGTGGCAATTTCCAATTTTACCATGAGCAATTTTTACATAGGGTAGTTTCCCTTTTTTAATGGGTTGCAAATTCTACACTCTTGCAAAGAGTATGGGATGATTTGGGGAGCTTCCATGAAACTGATAGAGACCCTAGCTCCAAGTCTATATAAAGACTATGTACGAGTGCATACATCATTTTGTAAATGTAAATGCACTTTCTTTGTGTTATTATGTCACAACTTTGGTGCTCACTGCAGCATTGTCCTCGGTGGTGTAGTGGTCAAGGCGCTCGCCTGGTAAACAGGAGGGCGTGGGTTCAATCCCAGCCGAGGTATGGAATTTTATCCTCAATATAATTTGAGAATTTGACCACAGTAATAGTAGTAGCCTACTGCTGGAGTAAAGGGACTTTTCAGTCCTATGCGAGCAGTATAAATAAGCACTATTATTATTATTATTATTACCTTGTTTCTTTACCCCAGCAGTCTAAACACATCAGTCTTGGGCCCGTCAATCACCATCAGTCAGACCTGACCAGTACAACTGATCAGGTCCGCCTGTAAAGTCTACCTGATTTACTAGTATAGCTCCGCTATACTGTAGTAATAGAAAGTAACATTACTAGTATAGCTCCGCTATACTGTAGTAATAGAAAGTAAAAATTTGTATGTTAAGGTAGAAACACACTACATCTTTTTTTTATATAATTAAGCAAGGTCTATTGTAATAATTATGCATTGTAAAATGTTAAACCCATAAAATACACGAGACCTTGTTTAGACTGCTGGGGTAAAGGGACTTTTTAGTCTCATTCGAGCAGGATAAACAGGGTATATTCTATTCTACATCACATCACATCACATCACGTGATGGTAGTGTGACTAGTGTGTTTCTACTTCTACCTTTATGGCTACATACATGTTATAAATCCCTTGCAACCTAAAAATCCGTACACGTTATACTTAAATCCGTATTCACATTGTATTCGCTCAGACTGTCACTGCACGTTTTCAGTTTCCTTCGCCGTTTAGTAACGCCATTCACGTCTCAGTAAACATTGACAATTACAAATGCTAAAATATTCTATCCAGCAAAACAGAATTGCTCATGCATTAACCCTCTATCTTAGAATAATTTAGAATAGAATATGACATACCTATCTACCTACCTCGGTGGTGTAGTGGTCTAGGCGCTCGCCTGGTAAACAGGAGGGCGTGGGTTCAATCCCAGCCGAGGTATGGAATTTTATCCTCAATATAATTTGAGAATTTGACCACAGTAATAGTAGTAGCCTACTGCTGGAGTAAAGGGACTTTTCAGTCCTATGCGAGCAGTATAAATAAGCACTATTATTATTATTATTATTACCTTGTTTCTTTACCCCAGCAGTCTAAACACATCAGTCTTGGGCCCGTCAATCACCATCAGTCAGACCTGACCAGTACAACTGATCAGGTCCGCCTGTAAAGTCTACCTGATAGTCTGTGTGCTCATCAGGTAGACCTGACAGGCGGACCTTTTCAGCCGTACCTGTCAGGTCTACCTGCTAGTGAAGGACTGGTCCAATGGAGACCAAAATCTAACGAGAAAATAAAACCCCCGTCACGAAAAACCTAGTCGTAAAAAAGATGGAGAAAAAAAAACGTATCCCATATAGACACATTACTTACCAAGGGTTAAAATAAAGGCTAGGACTCAAATTCTTTATGTTAATAGCCTGAGCAAATTAGTAAAGACAGGCAGTTGTTGACTGTTTAACATCTCTACTGTATTTCTTTTTCACTAATTACTGTTTTAACTGGAGGCTGTGTCCATTACTGGTGGTCATAGACTATAATTAGCTCAATTAGTTGCAACTCAAGAGGACGTTTTACAGTCGATCTATTTGTCTAATTCTGCGTCTCCGTTTGAGGGGACGAACGGACGAACCGTTTCTAATTTCTTGACATCTAATTTGTCTGAATGTCCGCTCTTCGAGTAGATTTTCATTCTTGTTCCCATGATTGGTCAAAAAGTTTGAAATTAACCAATCAGCTCTTCGAGTTGATTTTCATTCTTGTTCCCATGATTGGTCAAAAAGTTTGAAATGAACCAATCAGCTCTTCGAGTTGATTATCATTCTTGTTCCCATGATTGGTCAAAAAGTTTGAAATGAACCAACAATCAGCTCTTCGAGTTGATTTTCATTCTTGTTCCCACGATTGGTCAAAAAGTTTGAAATGAACCAATCAGCTCTTCGAGTAGATTTTCATTCTTGTTCCCATGATTGGTCAAAAAGTTTGAAATGAACCAATCAGTTATCAGACTGCTTGATCCAAGAGTCAAGAAGAACAAACTTCTCACGTGACGTGATAGTAGTGTAGCTGTCCTGAACGAAATTACCTACAATATTATAGGAAAACTTTGAGCTACATCTTTCTCCCCATGAGCTCACGTGACGTGACGGTATTGTGTTTCTACTTTGAGATCCATCAGAGGGATTTCATGAGAGGGGAAGTAGGGGTCCCGTACGCCCTCCCCTCTCTTTCCAAAGGGCGGGAAGAGGGGTATAAGGTCCCCCATAATGGCTCCTGCTTGCATTGTGTCGTTTTTGTCTGGGGAAATCTGGGCCAAACGCTGCGAGAGATTATTATTTTATTTGCAAATAGAAGTTAAAAGGTTGAAACAGTAAAATTTCACCAAATTAAAATCACTACCCCCAGGAAACTGTTAATTTCAATATATGGGTACTTTTCCCGAAATTTGTAGCTCAAAGAAAGTAACAGATAAACCAACAAACCCACAGTTATTAAGTAAAACAATGAACTTCAATGAAAATTGTCGAGTTTAACTTAAAACCTAGAACTCGCTTCGACCTTTAAAAAAATGCTTTGATTCTCATAAAATTAAAACAAAAGCACTTGAAAACTGCGAATGCACATGCACAATCACACCGCTACCTCAACAATACTGAAGACCGAGTGAACACCAATGCTCACGCGATTCAAGAGGGGGCAATGTGCGCGAGTTCTTCTCAAGGTCATTGTATGAATCACTCTTCGTAGCGGAGTGCATTGCTCAGTTCTCATGTTGATATACGACTATTTCTCCTTTAAAGCATAGTCTCAAGGCATTTTGATTGGTCAATTTTGACTTGAGACTGATCTAAGAACGATCATTCTTGTTCATAAATACGAGTGTAAATGTCTGGTGTTTGCCGCCAGACTAGAGCCCAATATCCGGGCACGTTCAAACTATAAAAGCTTAAAACACAAGAGGATTACTGAAATAAAGAAAGGAATTTAGAGGATTAAAGTTTTTCGGAAATTGTCGAGTTATGGCAAAAAAGAAGATTTTCAAAACAGACTGAAAACCCCCCTGAAAAGCGTGGATCAAAGGAGAGAAGGACGAACTAAACCCAAAGAAGAGAAACTAAACTCGAGAGAAAGAAGAAGAGAACGCGAAGAAGAATAAAAGTGTTATTATGTCACAACTTTGGTGCTCACTGCAGCATTGTAGGATTTTCCCAATATCTCAATAATCCTAAAATCCAATGTTTACCTTTAATCTTGCTGGCACCGGTCGCTATGCGCATTTATATGTCATAGCTACTCATTTTCCTCACGAGGCTGAGTGGGCCCCGCAACAGCTACCTGTTGCTATGCACATTTCTACGTCATACTACTCATTTTCCTCACGAGGCTGAGTGGGCCCCGCAACAGCCAGTCACGGAATCAATCATTTGCATGATACAAATTTCATGACCCCACCGGGAATCGAACCCGGGCCTCCCGCGTGCAAGGCGAGCGCAGTGACCACTACGCCATGGGAGCTGACACATATATCATTTTCATACATTTGGTTTTGCATGAGACTACGCGTGCAGTGTGTTGAGACCAGCCTCCAGCCTGTCCAGACTCTCAGTATAGTTTCTCTTCTAAAAAAAAAAGCCTCCAACCTGTGTAAAGGTTTGATAGAGTGAACTGTCCACTAAGGTTTTATCGTTCCGAAATAGAAGAGAGAAGGAAGACAGGATAGAAAGCCAGCCGTTCCGAGAACGAACCTTATCTGCTTGAGATAAAGTGGGCCCCGCACGGGATTCAAACCCGTGAGACTACAGAGACATAAAGAGTTTTTGACCAAAGAAAGTCATGTTCACGCCAGGTTTGTTCTGAAAGCATGAACTTTTCGATGTGACCTTACATGAAAAGAACCAACTACAATACTTGATATACTTTCTTTTGAAAGCTCATCAAGGGGGGTGATGAACTTTCAAAAGACTTGGGGCCCTTTTTTTAAAAAAACTTGACACCCCTTTTTTGCCTTCACAGTATCAATGACATGTCTCTTCTTTCAAGTTCTTTCTTTTTTTTTTAGTGTTTTTTTAGTTTTTTTTTTTCTTTCTTGATTAATTGGAAGATTTAGGGGATGACGAACTAGCAAAAGATTTGAGGGGTTTCGCTTTTTGACTATCAAAGGCATTGGGTCCTTGTCCTCTTTTTGTATACGTTCAATTAATTCATGTTAGAAAGAAGTTAGGACTTCGAAGTTAGACGAAGAATTAGTTATAACTCAGTTCTTTCGTTCAATAATTTAAATTTCCTGATAGTTCTGCTTTTCAGCGTTAACCAAGTTCCATAGAAAATTGGTCCTTCTCGAAATCTGCACATACGCCAGATTCTGGACTCAGGAAGTGAGTGCTGGTGCGGGCCCCACACAATTCTAACGTCGGGCCCTGACTGGGCGTTCGTTGCATTCTCAGAGACGGATTGAATCGGTATAGGATCGCCCACACTCCCGGTTACGGACTCTCCCAGATGTATGCTATCCTAATTCCAATTCTGTAGTGGCGTACCTATCTCGAGACAAAAGCCTATTATCCTCTTGTAATGTTAATGTACATTCGGGACGATAGGACCTTAGCAGTTTTAGAGTTCTCTCTATCAAACCTCCTCCTTACTTTCCTTATCCTATATAGGAAGGAAAGCAATGTATTGAAAAAGTTTTTTTGCTTCTAACACCCATATTTATGAAAAAAAAAAAAAACAAAAAAAAAACGAAATAATCCGTAGTAGACACTAAGGCCGGCGATTCACTATCAGATAGACCTGACTGGTCGCCTGAGAGACGTATTATTCCTGGCATACAATATCAGATAGACCTGACAGATCGCCTGTCAGCCCTGTCAGGTTTCGGGCATTGCAAAGGTCACTAAGGCCGGCGATTCACTATCAGATAGACCTGACTGGTCGCCTGAGAGACGTATTATTCCTGTCATACACTATCAGGTAGACCTGACAGATCGCCTGTCAGGTTTCGGGCATTGCAAAGGTTTTGCTAAGAGTGTCTTTTGAAGTTTACTCAAAAGTGCAAATTTACTGGAGGCGAACAAGAAATGGATACATCCCAATTTCAAGTTTACTGGAGGTGGAGAAAAGAATGGATGTATCCCAATAATATTAATTCAAACTGGAGACGATAAAAAAAAGCATAATAATAACCGACAGACGACACCGAAGCGAATACAATAGTCCGTCCACTATACCTTTTATTATTAGTAATAATAAAGGAAGGACGGACTAAAAATGGATGTATCCCAATATCTCTATATAATATTAAGTCAAACTGCATATCCCACCTCCACACTTCCATGTCGCC
>NW_007380267.1:17894-27141 GCF_000475195.1 Diaphorina citri | reverse complement strand
TGTAGATCTGAGGGTAACACACTATAAGCTCCCGTTAATAGGCAAGACAGTCTCAACCACTGTGCTACTGGGGCGACTTCTTGTCAAATCATGAATGCGTTTACTACCAGTGACCCAGTGGTAAGTTCTTAAGAAGCGTGAAAGGTTGTCAAGTTCCACACTTTCTATCCAATGAACTTCGTCTGAACCTATAGCTGAGGGCACTATAAAAACCAACCGTGTTAGACTGACGGGACAGTGGGCGAAATGAAGGAGCGTTCAATAATCGTGTTAGTCCGCTATATGTTGAATCTGACGGGATGTGGCCCCTGGCGGTTCGCAGTCTTACTCATTCTATTCTTACCACATTATGTAGAGTGAACTCACAGTAATGCACGCTTACTATACGAATCTAGCTTTTAGTTTGGCTATGGATTCTAATGTAAGCTTCATATTAGACAGTCTCCTAAGCTCTTGTGATATACATACCTGTGTATGGATTCCAGTATACAATAGGACTATTGTTTAGCCAGAATCCCCGTACCTGCTAAGTGCTACTAAGTTCATTTGTCCTTTAGAATCGATTACAGCTTGCCTAGTTAACGTGGAAGGTAACGCGCCTGTCTTGTAACCGCTAGATCACGGGCGAACAGCATACCTGTGTATGGATTCCAGTATACAATAGGACTATTGTTTAGCCAGAATCCCCGTACCTGCTAAGTGCTACTAAGTTCATTTGTCTTTTAGAATCGATTACAGCTTGCCTAGTTAACGTGGAAGGTAAGGCGCCTGTCTTGTAACCGCTAGATCACGAGCGAACTTTATCCTAAACAGATAATGTACCTTGTCGGAGTTGTTGGAAAGGCTGACTTTCTACTTTTCTGTCCTCTCTTCGATTTCCGGACCATAAGACCTCTGTTGTTACAGTTCCCTCTATTAAACAGCAAACTTCTGAAAAACATCATGTTGCTCTTGTAAACGATACAAGCTTCGACCATCCGAAGGTCGACCACCCGAAGGATTAACCTGATATGACCATTCAGTATTCAACCCAATACCCGCGACCAAAAGGGTTAACTTTAAATTTACGAGGGTTTTCTATCAGGTTCGGAATTTAATATTTGATTTGTAAAGTAGAAAGGTTTGGGTCCACCACACAGACAAGGTAGCACCGTAGCAGGCGGTGTGGAAAGCCTTGGGTTTTATGATTCGGATACAAGGTGTCCATAGGAAATGTATGGTGTGAGATATTAATTGGAGTGGAAGTCATTCGAGTACTAATTGAACTTGGACATATGTGATACAAAATTATACATGGGTGGGATTAAAGGTTAGAGTGGTAGGACATGATTTTAGTAGGTACACGTGTGTCTGTACAGGCCACGGTTCGGATTGCGAACATTCAGAAGAAAGTCAAAAATAGTCAAGGACAAACCTCTTACCACCGCGGATTATCTTTATCTCGGGATCGAGTTCAATCCTAGATTGGCCACGGGTGATAAGTAAAGGAAAATCCTGGATTATATACTCAATCCTGAGATTACCAGACTTGGTAAGGCCTCGCCCTGATTCATTCTTCAGATGATTTAGTTTAGAACTTTGTTGAATACAAGCGAGGTCCATCCTTGTCGAAACATCTTCATTGACGAAATCATAATTATATTAAAACACTGATGTAAAGCAGCGTCCTTAGTCAGCCAGTTTTCTAAGCTTATTACTTGTTAGCTTGATGTCTTGTGTACAAACATACCTTCCTAACATCCTGTACTTCAACATTTCTACCCATGATTAATTATTAATTTACATTTCTAGCAAAGTAATTTGAATAACTTGCAAGCGAGGTCCATCCTTGTCGAAACATCTTCATTGACGAAATCATAATCATATTAAAACACTGATGTAAAGCAGCGTCCTAAGTCAGCCAGTTTTCCAAGCTCATTACTTGTTGGCTTGATGTCTTGTGTACAAACATACCTTCCTAACATCCTGTACTTCAACATTCTACCCATGATTAATTATTAATTTACATTTCTAGCAAAGTAATTTGAATAACTTGTGTAAACTATTGACTCCGTTACATAATCGTAATCATTTATACATGTGTTTACATTCTTTGTGTGGATTAACATCTTCCTAATATTTTACGTTCATTAATTAGTTAAATATGAATGAATAAGTTATGAGATTCCGCGAGCAGTCAAGTTCTTAGCCTCATCAATGACCACAAGTCATGTGTAGAGTACTTACTTTGAGGCTGTCCAAACACGGATGGCGATTTGTAATCGATTCCTAATAAGTAGATATGTAAGTTCCCCCCCCCCTAAATGAGCTGGCTGGTGCCTAGTATATAATAGATCGCTCTCGCCACAGGCAAAGTGAAACGCAATCTTTATGCTACGTTTTGTTCGAGACGACTATATCGATGACCGGAGATCCGAAGAAACTAATATGGAATTGCTATCCAAACACGGATGGCGATTTTTAATCGATTCCTAATAAGTAGATATATAAGTTCCCCCCCCCCCTAAATGAGCTGGCTGGTGCCTAGTATAATAGATCGCTCTCGCCACAGGCGAAGTGAAACGCAATCTTTATGCTACGTTTTGTTCGAGACAACTATCGATGACCGGAGATCCGGAGAAACCGGAGATCAACGAATTTTCTTGGACGATCATCGTTACAGTTGTCCCGAGCAAAACCTACTTTTAAGCCCGGCACAGAGGCTATGCTTTTTGGTTACGATCCGATCGTACGATCAGATACAAATGGAGTGTTACTAAACGAATGGTAGGCATCTTTCCTCTACGTTTCGTCAGTGGTGCTCTTAGAGTAACTTTTCTTTTAGAAATTCTCATATTTTACGACTTGTTTGCCAGACAACTTCGGTCAATAATCCTGTGGTGATTCACCCCATTGAGTTCATCAGACAAAGCGTAACTATTGGTAACTTACATTCACTTTCTTGGCGATATTTCATTATTTATCATTTTACCTTAATGAATATATCGCGGAATTTCATAATATGCTAATTTTCGTTATTATTTTTTTTGTTACTTAATAAATATAGATAATCATTATATGTAATTCATTATTTATGTACCTATACTTTACTGATGGCGTTTGCATGTGAACAGAGAAACCCGCACTATTGTTATCTACAGGTAATTTTTTCTCACAAGAATAAATTTGGACTAAAAGGTTTTTAAAATTGAAAAACAGTTCGAATCCCTGTCTCAAAGCTTCATTTGGGATAAGACCTTTTTATTCGGTCATTCCGAGAAAATAAGGCTAGTGGATCGTTATTTTATCCCATTTCTTCTCTTTTTCTTCTTCTTACTCTCTTTTTTGTCTCTTTTCTTCGCCTTATTTTCTCTTATCTCCCCATCAATCAATTTCCTCTGCACAGGTGTCGCGTACTTTATCGCAAATTGCCTATTGACTATTAAATCATTTGAATCAATTATAATGAGAGTCAAATTAATCGAACCGTAATTGATCTGGTCCAGGTTCAGCCTTAATCTCAGAGTCAATGTCACTCAACAAGGTAAAGGTCAACTCAATCAAGATCTAACTGCGGTAGGTGAGGTCAAAGAAAATAGGTCCTGACACTACATAATTCAATGTCACTCAACAAGGTAAAGGTCAACTCAATCAAGATCTAACTGCGGTAGGTGAGGTCAAAGAAAATAGGTCCTGACACTACATGATACAGTGATAGGTACACTACATGATACACTGCACCCTGTTCTCGTAACACACGGCCCTGAGAACGGGAGATTGGGGTCTCACAAGATTTCAATGAGGCTAGAGAAGGTGTGCGTAATTATGAATATGAATTAGATCAGAAAATTAGGAGTACCAGATGATACACTGCACCCTGTTCTCGTAACACACGGCCCTGAGAACGGGAGATTGGGGTCTCACAAGATTTCAATGAGGCTAGAGAAGGTATACGTAATTATGAATATGAATTAGATCAGAAAATTAGGAGCACCAGAAAATTAGAAGTATATACCTACGTATAACAGATCAAGAACGAAACCGCTTATCAACCAACAGCTATTTATACTCAAAAATGCCGCTTATCAACCAACGGCTATTTCCTCTCAAAAATGGATCACTTTTGTATGGATTTATGGGGATTGCAATAGAATTACCTATGTAAAGTAAAGGCAGCGACGATATCAACATGTTTTGAAGACAATCAACGCTGCAATGAGAAAATCATTGCAGCGTTGATTGTTTTGATGTTCCTCTCAAAAATGGATCACTTTTGTATGGATTTATGGGGATTGCAATAGAATTATGTAAAGTAAAGGCAGCGACGATATCAACACGTTTTGAAGACAATCAACGCTGCAATGAGAAAATCATTGCAGCGTTGATGTTAATGTTCACCTTACATTTACAACTTTAGTAGAAAGTTCCTCTCTCAATGCTCGAGTCCAAGTACTTTTCTTATGATGATTTTGATTAGTTATTTCTTAGATAACAATCAAATCATTGCACCTAGTGACCAGCTGTACAGTGGAGAAGTCATGATTTTTATTTGAAATATTGTGGAATTTAGATAAAACTTTCTATTTTTTAATAGGTAAAATTACAGAAGGTCAAGCTATGAAATACAGTCGCTATGGAATCAAAAGGAGATACTACAATATTACCCTCAAGTTCCTCCACTATTTATTAAACCAATAAATATTTAATACTCTCGGTGTAATTCGGATTTCTCAGTATTAAACTCACGCTCTTGCTCTGATTATTAAACCAATAAATAGGTCTAGTTGGATTAGTGTAACACGAACTCCTGGATATTGTAATCCAGCTGCTTTCACTCCATTGTTTTTTACCCAAATAAATAAATAAATATACAATGCTAGTGTAATACCGAATCCCCAGTATTACACTCACGCTCCTGCACTGCACATCACAAAAAAAAAGATTATGTTAAATTAAACGTGGTATGTTGCATAGCAAATGGAATTAGTTTTATTATTTATGATTGGGTGAAAAAGGTTATGGAAAAGGTGAAATGCAGTAGGAGTATGGTTAGACATGTATTGATATGAATGTGTAGGAGCTATACCTATGTGTGTCTGCTTGGACTGATTACAACTGGAATAGAGTCATACATCTCAGACATACAGTAAGGTGAAATGCAGTAGGAGTATGGTTAGACATGTATTGATATGAATGTGTAGGAACTATACCTATGTGTCTGCTTGGACTGATTACACCTGGAATAGAGTCATACATCTCATACAGACATACAACTAATTCATACAGTCATACAACTAATAGAATCTTACAAATAGAGATTTGTGGCCGTCATTTATTGTGTTATGATAATTATTTACAGTCATACAACTAATAGAATCTTACAAATAGAGATTTGTGGCCGTCATTTATTGTGTTATGATAATTATTATGTTTGTTAGGTATGTACCTATGTGTGAGGAGGCCGCACCCCCAAAAGTTAGAATAATAAATAGAATCTAACAGTCATTATTATTATGTTTGTTAGGTATTTATCTATGTGTACATGTGAGGGCTTATTGGCGAGATTGAATCCTCCATTCATACGTTGGTCAGAAAGATATAGGAGTGTAGCTTACCTACCTTCATGTAAATATTTACAACTGTGGTAGATATATATGTGATATGAGGAGGCCGCACCCCCAAAAGTTAGAATAATTAATAGAATCTAACAGTCTTTTTTTTCTTTTAAGTCAGCTCCCATGGTGTAGTGGTCACTGCGCTCGCCTTCCACGCGGGAGACCCGGGTTCGATTCCCGGCCGTGTCTAAAAATTTGTATCATGCAATGCAAATGATTGATTCAGTGACTGGCTGTTGCGGGGTCCACTCAGCCTCGTGAGGAAAATGAGTAGCTATGACATATAAATGCGCATAGCGACCGGTGCCAGCATGGTAGGTAAACATTGGATGTTAGGATTATTGAGATATTGGGAAAATCCTACAATGCTGCTGTGAGCACCAAAGTTGTGATACCTATAATAACACAAAAGAAACTGCATTTTTTTTCTTCTACCTATAGGAAGGAAAGTAATGTAAACGGTTGATCTTTCCGATGTGATCTTCAGTTTTGAATGCCAAAATAACATTTTCTGTAATCCACTATTGAGTATAGTTTTTATCCAACCGGTTGAAGCAACTGTACGTCATCATCCTCATCTTCGATATCTAAGTGCGAAATTAACACCGATTAAAATCAAACCGCGCCAAGAACTTTCTGCCACTCTGAACTCTTCTATCGATCGTGCGACCTTCGATTTGCAAAACCGCGACCTGAACCGCAAGGAAAAGTGCACCGCTCGGTATCAATCAGCGATTTTACGCTAGGATGATAAGATGTGTGTATGATAATATGATATTGTGTAGGATATGATGAGATCAAGATCTTGAGGGGAATCTAATAGTACTAATAACAAGGCAATATTTTTTCTTCTACCTATAGGAAGGAAAGTAATGTAAACGGTTGATCTTTCCGATGTGATGTTCAGTTTTGAATGCCAAAATAACATTTTTTGTAATCCACTATTGAGTATAGTCTTTATCAAACCGGTTGAAGCAACCGCGCTAAGAACTTTCTGCCACTCTGAACTCTTCTATCGATCGTGCGACCTTCGATTTGCAAAACCGCGACCTGAACCGCAAGGAAAAGTGCACCGCTCGGTATCAATCAGCGATTTTACGCTAGGATGATAAGATGTGTGTATGATAATATGATATTGTGTAGGATAATATGATGAGATCAAGATCTTGAGGGGAATCTAATAGTACTAATAACAAGGCAATAAAGGGTGTTCCAGAAGTAACGACGACCCTAAATAAACTGAAAAAGGTGTTGTAAGTAGAAGGAGAAGAAGAAAAAGAAGAGAGAGGAAGAAGAAGGAGACGAAGAAAAAAACACTTTGTCCCAGAACGCAGAAAACATCTCATAAAAAAGAAGCATCTAAGGATTGCCTGTCTATGGATCTCACTTACTGGAATTCCTAATATTCTGGAAAGATATCAATAGACGTTCTTAGGGGGTGAGTGGGACCTGAATTTCCAACGTGCAGAATTTCTACAGTAGAGAATAGAGGTTTGACTTACCTGCAAACAAACAAAAAAGAGAATAAAAGTTAACAAACAAAGTTTCAACATCGAAATTTCGGCAAGGTTAAGACTGTGAAGAGTAAATAGCTTTTGATTAATGTTTTTATAGCTTTACTTTTATGTGTTCATGCCTTCATGCTTATACTGTGAGTAACTTTGCAATAAAGTTAGGTACCTATAGGAATTCTATCCCAACTCAAGTCCTACTCTCCCAAAGCATAGTTTAAAACCTCTAAGCTCCTACAAGAGTTAGATTAAATGCCTCTACGAAACTATTACATTTTAATAACATTTTTACTTTCTATTACCTTTACGTATAGGGAACCTTCATGCTTATACTGTGAGTAACTTTGCAATAAAGTTAGGTACCTATAGGAATTCTATCCCAACTCAAGTCCTACTCTCCCAAAGCATAGTTTAAAACCTCTAAGCTCCTACAAGAGTTAGATTAAATGCCTCTACGAAACTATTACATTTTAATAACATTTTTATTGAAGTTTTTGCCTTAGCAAACCTACAAGGTGAAACTTTTAGAACTGTCCGACTTACAGTTGAGAAGTTTAATGTAATAGAAAGTCGTGTGATGTTCACACCAGATTTTTATTGAAGTTTTTGCCTTAGCAAAACTACAAGAGACCCCCAAGGGGTGTGGCAGTCTGGCAGTCTTATAATTGATACAGTTACCCTAGAAGCATTTCTTTTGGACTTCCATAACTACTTCTGTTGCGTAGTTATGGAATCTTTCCTCTACGTTTCGTCAGTGGTGCTCTTAGAGTAACTTTTCTTTTAGAAATTCTCATATTTTACGACTTGTTTGCCAGACACCTTCGGTCAATAATCCTGTGGTGAGGGGATCACCTTATTGAGTTCATCAGACAAAGCGTAAGTATTGGTAAGTATAGTATTAATGAGTATCCCTTATTCCCTTACTCAATAAGTAAGGCAAACCTACAAGAGACCCCCAAGGGGTGTGGCAGTCTTATAATTGATACAGTTACCCTAGAAGCATTTCTTTTGGACTTCCATAACTACCTACTTCGGTTACGTAGTTATGTACCTACCTACCTACCTTAATAGTAATACCCAATACTATTCATAGAGGAGAAGATGGTAATATGGCTACCTGCAGGTAATTGTCTGTTAATCAAGAACAATGTTGAACCCCATAGCAAACTTTCAGAGTTGGAGGAAACCCATCCACTTGGATATGCATCAATGCGCTGCAAATCCTTAATTGCCCGTATCAGTGATAGACTATTCTGAAGAAAACTATAGGTACCAACAAAAGGTATTCATAGGAAAATACAGAAAAGCAACGAGCACACTTATAGCTTATAGGCCCTTACGTCCCAAATACATTCTGTTTCCGTCCCATTTCATAAAAGAGTTTCCACATCGAATCGGAAGAATCCTTTTCCGAAACAGCCTAGCGTCCTAGACGAAACGTATTCGGGACATCTAAGTGTTCTTGCTGCTTTTTTGGAATTTGAAGGCAACGCCGCTGTGCTTGGTAGATATCTCGACGGTCGATTATCTGCCACATTACCAACTGATTGTGTGTGAGGCTGTGAGATGACATAAACTCTGACTTGACCATGACGTAAGGAGCCAAAAAAAAAAAAAAATAAATAAAAAAATAAATAAATAGAAGCTCTGATAATGCAGCTTAGACTTTCATTTCGTTTTTTCCCATTAGTTTCGGGCTGAAAAAAAACTAATTAATATGATGATGGTGTTTTTTTTACATCATCATGAACTCTTTCTTCACTTAAATTTCGGAACTTGAGAAGTTATTTTCGGACGGAACTGGTTTTTGAGTGTAATTTTTTGGAAACCGCAGTCTGAGAATGTAAGCAATCTGAAATTCGACGGTCTGTGTGTTTGTGTTGACTTCTAACCAGTGGGAATCCATTATGTACAATTTACGATATTTGAATCCTATCCCAATGGAGATTGTGTTGGCATAATGTCCGTGAGACTTTGCATTGTTTTATCCATTCAAAATGTAAGAGACTTTCAGGCACTATAGGGTTGGGTGGTTGTAGGAAGCAATTGAATGGAATGGAATTTTATCATTAGATTCATTAGTACCTACTTGTGGATAAGTATGTATAATAAGTACGCGATATTAATGTAAAATTGTAAATA
>NW_007380267.1:0-17657 GCF_000475195.1 Diaphorina citri | reverse complement strand
TACTTAGGTACCTACATACAACTTAGGTCATACCTCTTATACAAAATAGGTATACACACGTGACGTGAGGGCAATGTGTTTCTACTTTTAGTCCATTACAGCCCTATAGAGTGGTCTCAACAGTTTGAGTACCTCATTGACCGAGCAACCTCCGTGGCCGAGTGGGTATCACACTAGTCTTGCACGCAGGAGGTCCGGGTTCGATTCCCGGCGGGGCCGAGGTTTTTTTCGGCTCTGTGCTTGGATTTTGGGGTGCACACAGCCTCGTGAGGACAATTGAGTAGCAACTTCAATCGAGTAGCGACCAGTGGCGTCATTACAAGTCGAAGAGACGAGCGATAATAAATATGATGATTGAGTAAATGAAAGACTTGTAATACTGTGATATCCACAAAGTTGTGAGAAAGCTCTCTGCTTTACCACAAAGATACCATGATTTGATTTTGATTTTTTCTTTTTTTTTTTTGATTTTGATACTTCATTGACCGTTTGACTGGATTCAGTTGTGAGAAAGCTCTCTGCTTTAACACAAAGATACCATGATTTGATTTTGATACTTCATTGACCGTTTGGCTGGATTCTGATTCGTTTAAATCTTTTTCCCTTACACCAGAGCGTGTGAAACTGATGAATGCTAAATGAGGTATGTCTTACGAAGACACTCTTCTAGGCCTTGAAATGTTCCAGAGTCAGGCAAAATCAATACATATAGTATAGATATAATCAATGAGAAATCACAGATCACTGGGGGAGCTGATGATCAAGAGTACCAAAGTCTCTAATGAGGATACGACATAGTCTTGCAAATATTCAGTGCTGTGGTGAATCTCCTCTTAAGCCTCTTATCAAGCAGCAACCAGGTCAATTTTATCTTCTCAATAGGTATGCAAGCTCATGAGTCGATAGTTGAAATCATGCATGCAGATTGTAGAATGATGATTTCTGGTCCAGCCCGACAAAAAACAAGTGAAATAAACATAGTTACCACTCCGTGGAGGGAGTGATAACTTTGTTAATATGGAATGTAGGTACATGATTATGAAGAATATGTAGCTACCTATGTAGCGCATCTGCCTTGTAAGTGCCAGGTCACGGGTTCCATTTCCCAGGAAAATTTTTATCCTAAACAGATAAGGTTCGTTCTCAGAAGGGCTGGCTTTCTCCTATCATGTCTTCCTTCTCTCTTCGATTGCGGAACAATATAAGACCTAAATAGTTAGTTATCTACAGTTCCCTATTATTATCTACTAAACCTTAACTGAATAATAGACAAATCATTCAGCAGATATCCAGCACTGATATTATATGAATGAAATAGAGGACTTGACAAACTTTATAGACAAGTTGACTAGGCAGAACTATAAGAATTGAGAATGACTTTGGAATTGAAATCCCGACAATAACAATAGACGTTGGGGATTTAGACATTCTGCAAGTCCATATACAGGGGGTTCCGCAAGAAATGGTACATAGTGAAAAAGTCAAAATCATCCACTTTTGTAAAGCAAGATCAGAGTGAGCAAAACTGAAACTAGAACGCAACTGTAACAACGGAGCTCTTATCGTCCCGAAATCCAAGAGAGAAGAAGGAGAGGATAAAATAACTTAGCCGTCCCGTGAACGAATATTATCTGTTTTGTATAAAATTCGCCCCAGGCGGGAATCAAACCCGTGACTTAGTGCTTCCAAATTAACTTTATTCTATCTCTGTAACAAAATAGTATATATCTAGATTTTTGTAGGTAGGTAGGTAGGTAATTATTTAGTATTAGGTAAATATTTACATCTTAAGTATATATATACTTATGTCTTATATTAAAAAAAAAACAATAAATAAAAAACTTGGTTGGCAACCGAAGTCACTGTTAGAATAGTGACAGTGTACTTCATGAGGTCAGGGTGTCTTCCAATACATCAATCCACTGAAGATCAATCCACTTATGGATTCTAGTATCAACTGGAGAGGTCTCATTAGACTAGGGAGATTTATCAGACTTAGTAACAATAGGAATATCTTTTCTAAAATAAATAAATAAAAAACTTGGTTGGCAACTAAAGTCAGTTTTAGAATAGTGACAGTGTACTTCATGAGGTCAGGGTGTCTTCCAATACATCAATCTACTGAAGATCAATCCACTATCTAGTATCAACTGGAGAGGTCTCATTAGACTAATAGGGGGATTTATTAGACTTGGTAACAATAGGAATATCTTTTGAATTATACAGGATGGTCCACAAGAATAGGAGTAACGTGTGTGGCGAAAAAAGCTCGAGACTTACGTCTTGACTGAGACGTTCTGACAGACCCAGGTCTCTAGATTTTTTCGCCACTCACGCAGATCCAGCTCTGTGAGACCACGCGGTATTGTTTATTTTTAGCTGTCCAAATTTTTGGTGTAAGGTACTGTAATGTACATCGTACATACTAACTTTTTTTTTTCATCTCTAAAATCAGCCTAGTTTCCTATTTGGCTCTGTGATCAAGCAAATCCTGACTATCCCTGAGCTCAATCCTCTCCTCTTTTCACGTGTGGTCCTCATTTCTCAAACCGATGATTAATATCAAATGGTCAGATAACTGCTCGGATTATGTAAAACCAAATCATCCTATTCCAGCCTAATGTCTAATGCATTTTATATTAGTGTCTTCGGAATATGTGTTACACATTCAGAGTTAATCGTACCTAGTTATATGTATGTAGTTATGTACTTATACATAATTACATAGTTTTGTATGTATCTATGTATAATGTTCGCAATTACTTCACCGTTTAGATTCACATTAGTTCTTCTTTATTTCTGTATGAGGTATATGTATGTTTTCTTCAACTTCTGCTTCTTTTCTGCATTTCTTATTATTCTTCTAGGAATCTGAGTGCTATTTCTTCTTGTTTTTTTGCTTCTTCTTTTCTCAATATCTCTTTTTCTGTTGCTTCTTCTTCTACTTTTTCTATTCTTCTCCTCATTCTTCTGTTTTGTGATGGGTCAACCTGGCCTACTTTAGGAGTAGGACAGCTGAGGTATAGAATTTTATCCTCATTTCTCGTATAATAAGAGAATTGGACCACAACAACAGTCGCAGCCTACTGTTGAAGTAAAGGGAGTTTTCAGTCCTTTTCGTACAATACCTACCTAACTATAATGCCTCTTGTTTTCCCTTTGTCTTCCTTACTGTGTTAATCACTTGATACTTGATATTTTGATCAGAGTCATTCCCAATAGTGACTATCAAACAGGTGAATGGTGTAGAAACAATACGAATACTACACCAGATCACCAGACAGTTCTACTGTGGGAAGGTTAAACACAACGAGACCTATCTAATATCTATACATAAGCTGTTCCATACCTTACAATATTTTCCATATGTAGCACAGTATACAGATATTATGTAGAACAGTAGGTATTAGAACTATAGAGTTTAACAGTGTTATCAGAATGGCCCTGAAATTCAACTTTATGGTTAGGTAGTGTGTATTATTGTGTAGGTTATTAGGCTAAGATCTCTCAGATCTGCCAATTAATATAAGAACTGTGAAATTACACGTCAATTAGAACTGTATGGTTAGACATAGACACTGTGTAGTTCGTGTAGATATACTACACTGGTAGCGACTTTACAAACGTACCTACATCTAGATATTATAGGTACGATATTTGATAAGAATGGGATTTTACTTAGATAAGGTTAGATTAAGACTAGCTCAGAATTCCCTTAGAAAGGCTAGATCGGGTCTTTGTGCTTCCAAAGGTCCGATCTGACACAAAATGTAATGAGAAATTTTTCAAAGTCTCCTTGTTCGTTTCACTATAACTCTGGAACGGACAAACCGTTTGAAAGTTAACAGTGCAACAAATAGGTAGACGTACAAAAGCGTCGAGTTAAAACTTGAAACTCACTTCATTGGTTCCTAATATTACGAGTTGGTTACCTCTTCATGATTTGACAATTGACAAAATCAAGATAGACAATGACACAACTATAATAATCCTACTAAAATAATAGATAGCAAAATCTATACCAATCCTCAGCCTCTTATCTGAGACACACCCTAGCCCTAGCCTAGACGTTTAGGTAACACATGGGTAGGTGGTCGCTTAGCATAATATTGTGAATATTAAACAATATAATATTATATAATTTAGATATACTTATTAGAATATTAACAATGTATTAGTTGTATTTGGCTTAAGCTATGTGAGATGTGCCAATTAATACCTCAACAGTTAGAGCAAGTCATTCATCATGCTGAGTCTATAGTCTCAAAATCTTCAACATGAGATATATCTCAAAATCTCTAACATCTAGGTCAAGATCAGAAAAATAGAGTTCAAATCAACACCCAAGATCCTAACTAGTCATAACACGACTATAATCTGACTCTATTAGGTTGGGAATTTTTAGTTGGAGCTTTGTCGCAAGGCTCAAACTCTGGGAACAAATCAAATGATCAAAAAGTCAAAACTAATTTATTTTCACAGGTCACAGGGAGAATTTCAAGAAATTTCTTTAAATATTTCCAACTATACGAAAGAGTCTGGTAAGAATCTGCTCGTTTTTGATGACTCACCCGTCACCTTAATAGAGTCAGACTATAGAGATCGACTTAATTCGAGCAACCAAATCTAGAGGCGTGTTTGTACATGTAGATTATTTGAAATAATTAGAACTAAACCTGTAGGGCAGTACGGCGGACTCAATTATAAAAACCTATTAACTTGCTTTTTCCCTCTCGCGAGTAAAGTTCCAAATTGCGAAATCGAAATCGATTGACTATCGGTCGAGCCAAATTATCGATTTTTATCTTCCTTGGACATGTTGCCCGGAGATTAATATTAGTAATCTGGAGTACCTTGTAATGTAATGGTCGGACCCAAATGTCAAACTTCTAGTGTTTCTTTAGGTTGTTTTTGTTATTAATGTGCCGCGACTAATTATTATTGATTGTAATCGATTAGGTAATTGAATTTAAAAGTCCATTTGTCATATAGGTACATAAAAAAAGGATTTATTTCGTGTCGATTTCAAATTGGAACAAACAATAATTCAATAGAATATAAATGAGTTTTACCTGGGTACTCAAAATAATTGACTTTTTTGGTCTTGATAATTTTGTTGGGTGTTTCCCAATACTTTTACTAAAAACACCAAGCTTGCAGACTATTGGCGACATACAAATAGAAAAGCAGAATTTTGAATTTGGACGAATCATATCGAAATATGGAATTGTAAATACTTTTCCATACTTTGGTGATTTAGGGCACTGGGTACTCAAAATAATTGACTTTTTTGGTCTTGATAATTTTGTTGGGTGTTTCCCAATACTTTTACTAAAAACTAAAAACACCAAGCTTGCAGACTATTGGCGACATACACATAAAATAATAGGTATATCAACACACCATCTCTTCATATCTCGCAAAAATTTTACGACTTGACTTGGACTCGAACCCCCAACCTCCAGATATGAAGTCCACCCTGTATAATATTAACATTATGTATCACAATGGATTAGAGATGTCATAATGTGTTTAGCGGTACTTGGTGTAAAGAGAAGACATTTCTGTACAACAGGTACTATAATATGGTGTAAAGAAGGTGGTTGTAGTTTCTTCCGACTTGACTTGGACTCGAACCCCCAACCTCCAGATATGAAGTCCACCCTGTATAATATTAACATTATGTATCACAATGGATTAGAGAATAGAGATGTCATAATGTGTTTAGCGGTACTTGGTGTAAAGGGAAGACATTTCTGCACAACAGGTACTATAAAACTATAATATGGTGTAAAGAAGGTGGTATACGGTACCTACATGTTGTAGTTTCTTCTATATTTTCTTCAATAAAGATATTACAAGGTTAACCACAGTTTAATAATAAAAAATACATATAATATCTACACATACATAATTAGAATAGAGATAACAGGATTCATCTAAATCTAAACAGGCATAGCACATTACTTGCTGCTTACAAACTTCCTAACTTCATTCAATTACATATATCAAATCATAAATTCTTTCTGTTAGCAGAGAGCTTCTTCACAACTTTAGTGGGTCAAATACATATAATATCTACACATACATAATTAGAATAGAGATAACAGGATTCATCTAAATCTAAACAGGCATAGCACATTACTTGCTGGTTACAAACTTCCTAACTTCATTCAATTACATATTATATCAAATCATAAATTCTTTGTGTTAGCAGAGAGCTTCTTCACAACTTTAGTGGGTACCACAGCATTACCAAGTGTTTCCTTTACTTCTAATTTCCATCCACTCGTATCATCAATCTTTTTACCCTGGTAATGCCGCCATTAGTCGCTACTACAAAGATTAAAGTAGCTACTCACTTGTCCTCACGAGGCTGAGTGCACCCCAAACTCCAAGCACAGAGCTGAAAAAACTTCGACCCAGTCGGAAATTGAATTCTAGGATGAATCGAGTGAAACGCCATACTCTCCTTATAAAGATATGAGGAAGCAAAATTTATTATAAAGTAATCAAGATATAATAATGAATGAATTAAGCTCACCAGTATTATATCATGTATAATTATAATTATCTACCTAAAATTTAACTAATAATGGTGTGGTTAGGGTTATAATTTGTTTTAAATTCGGACAGTTTTCAAATCAGGACCTGTGCATTTGGTCTAGTAACCTGCGATGAAAAACCCTCCGATAAATAACAGCCTTAACCCAGGAACGGTCAGATAACTGTTCGGATTATGTAAAACCAAATCATCCTATTCCACAGCCTAATGTCTAATGCATTTTACATTAGTGTCTTCGGAATATGTGTTACACATTCAGAGTTAATCGTACCTCACACATATTTAAGGTGATACAACTATATCCAGTTATTTTTGCGCCTAACAATACTGACTTGGAAATTTTTTTTTTCAGTGTAAATACATGCCTACAATGTTAGGTGTAGGTATATTTCACATGACATATCGCGTGTATTCTTCCAGCTGTTTGCAATTAAATGTTGGAGGACCAAAATAAATAACTTTTTATGTATTTATCTGTCTCTAAGTAAATATTTAAAATTTCACATTGAGCTTTTGGGCAAGTTTACGTTATGTGTACATAGGTAGGTACATAAATACATGCCTACAATGTTAGGTGTAGGCATATTTCACATGACATATCGCGTGTATTCTTCCAGCTGTTTGCAATTAAATGTTGCAGGACCAAATTAAATAACTTTGTATGTATTTATCTGTCTCTAAGTAAATATTTAGGTATGTAGTAAGTAGGTACCTGTACCTATGTAGAGCTATTTGTGTAACAAAGTTATCTACTAAATTAGGTTTTGCTCTTATGATTATAACGTTTATAACTTTGTAGATTATTTTTAATTACTCTATTAATTGAGTAAGTTGTTGGACCAGTTTTAACAAATTACTCCAGCTTTATAATTTTTATTATTAGTTATTATTTTAGTTTACTAATAAAATTTGCCTTAAGTAGATAGGTACAACTCCTAGTTCAATGTCGCATAGATTCATATTATAGATGTTCATATTTGGCAAAGGTAAGAGCCTCTGTAAAAAGAAACTAGGCATTACCAAATTCACCAAAAAATAATTTAAATAGGTTGGCACCCAAAGACATACAACATACATAATTATGTAGTTTGACTTATAGGTACATTACCAAATTCACCAAAAAATAATTTAAATAGGTTGGCACCCAAAGACATACAACATACATAATTATGTAGTTTGACTTATAGGTAATAGAGGGACCACCACTTTGATCTTAGATTGTAGGTGATACTTAATTAAATAGGTAAATCTCAATGGTTGTAATTTAAATTTTATACCTACTTGTTTGTCCAAAATGGATTACACCAACAATGGATGTACGTGTTCAATGGATATTGAAATTATTAACCTTCATTCAAACACTGACCATTCTACCCAAATATTCAATTACCTAAGTACCACATTATACCACCCAGAATACATATAATGGTCCTCTTCATTACACTTAATTTGATTGTCTAGGTACTCTAGGTCCAAGATTATAGGGGTCCCAGGGCCGTATTTAGGGACCCAGAGGCCTCCACCCCTTGGGCTTCATTTTAGTTCCTTTACTATGGGGGGAATCCGAAAACTTAAAGCATCCCCCCACGTAACATCACTGTTTGGACTCTTGGGGCCCCCCTCAATAAAATCCTGGACACTGTCCTGAGAGCCACTGTTCTCCATGTATAACTCTAACTTCCACTTCAAACTTCAACTCCTCTCAACAATTTCTGTTCTCCTTATTTATGGTTTCTTGCACTTATCTCTCTAGAGACCTAGAGAGTTTAGATTATAAAAATACGCCCCAGGCACCCTTTGATTGTCGGTAGATGTCGATTTGAAAAACTAGTACCTACCTCTTACCTCATTAGAATAAAGATACTTACCTAATTATAATAAAAATAGCCAGGCACTTCGCTTACCTATAATAATTATTAAATTACTATAATGAGAAATACCTTCTTATTTCTACGCACCTTGATTTGCACTTCGCAAATTTCAGAGATTTTCATCACACATTAAAATTTCACATTGAGCTTTTGGGCAAGTTTACGTTATGTGTACATAGGTAGGTACATAAATACATGCCTACAATGTTAGGTGTAGGCATATTTCACATGACATATCGCGTGTATTCTTCCAGCTGTTTGCAATTAAATGTTGCAGGACCAAATTAAATAACTTTGTATGTATTTATCTGTCTCTAAGTAAATATTTATGTAGTAAGTAGGTACCTGTACCTATGTAGAGCTATTTGTGTAACAAAGTTATCTACTAAATTAGGTTTTGCTCTTATGTTTCATGCAGGTGTCCCTGTCTCCCTGTACACTATTACATTACCAAATTCACCAAAAAATAATTTAAATAGGTTGGCACCCAAAGACATACAACATACATAATTATGTAGTTTGACTTATAGGTATAGGTATAGGTAATAGAGGGACCACCACTTTGATCTTAGATTGTAGGTGATACTTAATTAAATAGGTAAATCTCAATGGTTGTAATTTAAATTTTACCTACTTGTTTGTCCAAAATGGATTACACCAACAATGGATGTACGTGTTCAATGGATATTGAAATTATTAACCTTCATTCAAACACTGACCATTCTACCCAAATATTCAATTACCTAAGTACCACATTATACCACCCAGAATACATATAATGGTCCTCTTCATTACACTTAATTTGATTGTCTAGGTACTCTAGGTCCAAGATTATAGGGGTCCCAGGGCCGTATTTAGGGACCCAGAGGCCTCCACCCCTTGGGCTTCATTTTAGTTCCTTTACTATGGGGGGAATCCGAAAACTTAAAGCATCCCCCCACGTAACATCACTGTTTGGACTCTTGGGGCCCCCCTCAATAAAATCCTGGACACTGTCCTGAGAGCCACTGAGAGGTACAATACTGACCGCTATATTTAAAGTGATCATTATGGATAAACCACATCAAGTAGCGCGAGCTCAGAACCTCTTTGTGGTGTTTGTGGTGTTTAATGTTTAATCCTAGTGGTTTAGTGAGGTTTAATTAATTGATTTAGTGTGGCTTGCCAGTTCTCAACCTGTGATCAGGCATTATGCTGTCCGAAAATAAAATTTATGTACTTATACATAATTACATAGTTTTGTATGTATCTATGTGTAATGTTCGCAATTACTTCACCGTTTAGATTCACATTAGTTCTTTTTTATTTCTGTATGAGGTACATATATGTATGTTTTCTTCAACTTCTTCTTCTCTTCTGCTTCTTTTCTGGATTTCTTGTTATTCTTCTAGGAATCTGAGTGTTATTTCTTCTTGTTTTTGTCCTTCTTCTTCTTCTTTTGCTGCTTCTTTTCTCAATATCTCTTTTTCTGTTGCTGCTTCTTCTTCTACATTTCCTATTCTTCTCCACATTCTTCTGTTTTGTGATGGGTCAACCTGGCCTACTTTAGGAGTAGGACAGCTGAGGTATAGAATTTTATCCTCATTTCTCGTATATAATAAGAGAATTGGACCACAACAATAGTCGTAGCCTACTGCTGAAGTAAAGGGAGTTTTCAGTCCTTTTCGTACAGTACCTAACTACGAGTATAATGCCTCTTGTTTTCCCTTTGTCTTCCTTACTGTGTTAATCACTTGATATTTTGATCAGAGTCATTCCCAATAGTGACTATCAAACAGGTGAATGGTGTAGAAACAATACGAATACTACACCAGATCACCAGACAGTTCTATTGTGGGAAGGTTAAACACAACGAGATCCCCCCCCCCCCCCCCCCCCTTCATCCAAAAAGGACTGCGTCCCGCTTTGGACCAAAAAAATTATGGTCACCCTATTAATCAGTGTATGATGTCTAGTGGTCATAGTGGATGATGGCCACTGACAAGATAATCACTTTGGTCTTTACTTTTTGTGGTACTTTAAATCGGTGGCCATTCATATTAATGAATTTAATATTTTATTATTAAATTATTATTACTTGGGTGTCCTACAATGTCGGTAAGTATACTGATGTATTTAGGTACGATATTGTGCATTGTATGTGTTTAAATTGTAACTGCTAGAGCCTTATCGTCCCGAAAGCGAAGGGAAAAGGAAGACAGGATAGGAGAAAAGGAAGAGAGTAAAAGAGCCATTCCGAGAACGAACTTTATTTGTTTAGCATAAAAAGGAATTGAACCCGTGACCTACCATTGATTTGAACCACCAGTGGTCTTATCCTAATTTCATCATTTTCATCTCGAGATAGTTACATTTTGGAGGTTCCCACTAATAACAGAATTACACTTCTCTTTAGCTTAAGGTTCTCTCAGCTCCAACATCCTCTACAGGTGAATGGCTACCTCATATATCTGCTCAATTAGTATTAATTTGATCATGTTAAGGTTAAGCAGTATTAGGCAAGGTGGCAGAGCTGTTAGGCAAAATCCAATTCAATATCTGACAGGTTCTCAAAATTCTAAATGGTGATTTAAGACTTCTGAATGAAACTCAGGACATAAACTATAGTGTAATAGTGATAATAGGGTACCTAAGTACATACACTATGTAAAGGTTACACGCACTGTGGTGTCCTGATCAAATTATCAAAAGCAGTAGCCTCTATGTAAGGACCTATTATCATACTTAATAAATTATTTTATTGTATATTTTATCTATTGTCTCTAATATTTCATCATTGATCTATCGCAATTGTGTTAAAGACTTCATGGGCTGCTAGCTGGTTTGGAGGTTTGTATGACTTGACATAAAAATGTTGACCAATAATAAAATTACATCTAAAATATGTAATTTAGGAGTGAGAGATATGTGAGCAGGTACATGTGAGAGAATGGAGCAGTTGCAGATGGGTAAAAATTCTAAATAAATGGTCGATTCCTATGTAAAAAGTTGGGAAAAATTCAAATCTGAGGTCAAAACTCAGAAAAAATAACTGTAAAAGGTCGAAAATTTAATTTTTAATTGCAGTTCTAATGAAAAAGTTCAAAGAGTTGTGACGCCAGATTTCACGTCAAAATGCGCAGAAACGCTTGCGCACAAACAAACGAAACGGGAGTCATGAATTATGACGTCATCGCCTACGGGAGTGTATGTCGTGACGTCAAAGTTTACGATTTACCGGTATTTTTTTAATCGATTTATCTTGGGATCTAGAAGTCGTAGAAGAAAAAGAAAAAAGAGAGAGAGAGAGAGAGAGAGAGAGAGAGAGAGAGAGAGAGAGAGCAAGTTAGAAATTACCTTTAGGAAGAAAAAAGGAAAACAACACTGAAGTGTGTAAATAAAGATCAGTTGTAAAATTCAAGGTAGAATAACTTATGACAATTTGCTGTTAATAAATTATTATAGATTCCATTTTAACAGGCTTCTTTCCCAGAATGACAATTTATGTAGATATGTATGTATGTACCAAGTACGTATGACATAGCAAGCCTATTACGTCGGTAAACATTGAAGAAGCAAGCAGTAACAATACAAGTGAACGATATAAGGTTCCTCTCTCTTTATTATAATAGATTCCATTTTAACAGGCTTCTTTCCCAGCATGACAACTTACGTAGACAGGTATACGTATGCACTATACATGCAGATATGTACGTATGACATAGCAAGCCTATTACCTCGGTAAACATTGAAGAAGCAAAGAGTAACAATACAAGTGAACGATAAGGTTCCTCTCTCTTCAGATAATCCAGGGTCAAAATACCTACCTTACCTACGTTACCTATGTAGATAAATCAATAACAATAAGCAGGTATAAGCTAAGTATGGAAGAGATTAGAATAGTCCATACGGAGTATGGAAATCATAAAAAGAAGAAGAAGGGGAAGAAGGAAGAAGAAGAAGAAGAAGAAGAAGAAATAATAACAACAAAAACAACAAGAAAAAAAAGAAGAACTAAAGAATGGAATAGAATTGGTTCAATGGTCATGATCAGATCAATCAGACAAGATTATTGTGTTTGCAATCCTAATCAGTAATCACATGCAATGGTAAGATGCATCAGGGACAATACACATACAATGTACATTGAATTACATACAAATATACAAGATACTAACATACAAATACAATACAATGAACTAGAACTTACCGGATCTATAGGTAGTACGACAAAGAAGAAGAAGAAGAAGAAGAAGAAGAAGAAGAAGAAGAAGAAGAAGAAGAAGAAGAAGAAGAAGAAGAAATAATAACAACAAAAACAACAAGAAGAAAAGAAGAACTAACGAATGGAATAGAATTGGTTCAATGGTCATGATCAGATCAATCAGACAAGATGAGGGGAGATTATTGTGTTTGCAATCCTAATCAGTAATCACATGCAATGGTAAGATGCATCAGGGACAATACATCCAATGCACATTGAATTACATACAAATATACAAGATACTAACATACAAATACAATACAATGAACTAGAACTTACCGGATCTATAGTTAGTACGACAATATGTTATGTTTACTTTTATAGGTCATGTATGTAAATGACAACTTCTATCCTTAACTGACAAAGTCTAATAGTAATTGGATGAACGAAGATTATTATTATTACTTGCGTCGATGCACCTTGACCACTACTTCAAAACTAAATGCACCTTGTACTAAGCTAGGGCATTCTTCTGAATGATGAAGAGCTTCTGCGCGTCAGATGTGTGTCCCCATAAAAGTACACCGTAACTCAGGATGGAATGAATAAGACTATTATTATTTGCGTCGATGCACCTTGACCACTACTTCAAAACTAAATGCACCTTGTACTAATAAGCTATTAGATATTAGAATGTTGGAAAGATAAAATGTAATTCAGACATCTCCACTAATGATACGAGTATTGGTGGAGATGCCTCATGCTCATGCACTGCATGAAAATCTCTTTGAATTCATACCAATCTCTTTGAATTTTGGTTATGAGGAGATCCCAGCAAACCCATAACTCTTATTATAAATTAAATATTAGGATATAACTGTTATTAATTAAGATAATTGTTATTATCAATTATTTGAGAATTTGACGACATCAATAATAGTAGGTAGTAGTTACCATACTGTTGGGATCAAAAGACAAGAGACCTTTCAGTTTAAGTAAAACAGTAAAAAAGTACTATTATTGTTGTTATTACTCTTGTTATGTACGAGTATTCCTATTTATTAACAAGAAATAAAGTAATAATTATAATTAATCAAAAATATTATATGTATTACATTAGTAATTAAATAATATAACTGTATCCAGATGGACACAAAAGTGGAGACATCTTGTACGAAAGCAATTATCTAACCTAGATGGAAATAGATACCATAATCTAAATAACATGAAAAATTACTTTATATGGGACTTTCAGAAAATATAGATATACCTATACATAGAGCTCAGTTATTGAAACAAGACAATCATTATAACGTAATCAATATAAATCTATATTTTGTGTACGTTATTTCTTTTATTATTAAATTGAAGATATCCAGATACGTGATTAAACTGAACAATTAACAGAGATGTATTTAATTACTATTTATCCTTTGGTCTCAGAGGGTTCGTCTTAACCATGTTGCTACCAATAGGTAAGATACTATAATCACGTATAATTACCTACAATCTAAACATTTATACATTTCCATCCCAGGTTCAAACATTTGTCTGCTATGGTTCACCTGATATCTACTTAAATTCAAACTGGTCTCCACACTAACACACACTTGACACTCAGGCCTTCCCACACTATCTCTATTTTTGGCTATCACTCTGACCTGGTTTAAATCCAAGTCGATAAATAATTCACTCGACTAATCGGGGGACCAATCACTGATTAATACATTAATATAAACATTCATGTCCATTAGAACCATTATCGGTTTTTATGATGAACATAAACTAGAGGACAGGATTAATTATAATTGGTGCAACTTGGTAATCTAACTCCCACAACTTCTGAGTATGTAGAGAAAAAAACTGTGATATGGATAAAATATAAATAAAATAAAAATCTAGTTACCTACCTAGCAACTTGAAATAAACTTCTGAGTATGTAGAGAAAAAAACTGTGATATGGATAAAATATAAACAAAATAAAAATCTAGTTACCTACCTAGCAACTTGAAATGATACATTCTTTCCCCATTTTGCGAACAAATATTTACACACATAATTTAAACAAGTAATATGATAATATACAGTGTGAATCAAGTGGTCAATGAAAAGACTGGAATGTTACTGAACGCCAGTGGTGTTTACAAGAGGCCAGTAACTGAACTTTCAACTGACTTCATGTAATCCAGTCATACTAGACCTATACCGGGTTTTCAATTACCTCAGTCACATACTGTAGAGTAGACTGTAGTACTTCATTGTAGACAATTTCAGTTGAGTGTTGAATGTCCTGGGTACACTATTATCGGGGGGTATACCTAAAAAACTGATTACACAAAATTCAACTGATTGGCCAGTTGAATCAGTTGAGTTTAGGATGATTTATGGTGTGTCCAGCTAAACCAACTTTTGGTCTAAACCTAAAATTCGCCAGTAGGTACCCTCAGCGTAAAAGTTGGTAGTTGAGGCACATCCACTAACAAAAATACTCCCGGAGATATCGAACCCGGACTTCCTGCGTTCAGAGTTTGGTTTAGGATGATTTATGGTGTGTCCAGCTAAACCAACTTTTGGTCTAAACCTAAAATTCGCCAGTAGGTACCCTCAGCATAAGAGTTGGTAGTCGAGGCACATCCACTAACAAAAATACTCCCGGAGATATCGAACCCGGACTTCCTGCGTTTCAGACGAGTACAAAACCAGACACTGAATTATTGAAAAGGTTAGAATTAAAAAATAATTGGTCGACGGTTTTGCATTAACCACAGTATGCATGTAAACCGCCGTTTTGCATATTGCCTTATGGTCAGTCAGCTAATTTTCGCACTCCTTATGGCCAATCAGTTGAATTTTTTGTAATCGGTTTTTTAGGTATACCCCTATTACCTGTGTGTAAATCCTAAGATGAACTTTGGTCAGTGAGTAGCACAGTGGCAGTGTATTGTACCTATATTTGACTCAATAAGGATTAAGGATGGAGTAGATCTGGTTATGTAATGCTAAATAGGACTCCAGGCCCCTGTTTCTTAGATCAACTTCACAATTTGCTCTTCACATTTCGCAACTTGATGACTTTTTTTTATGACCCTTCGTTTGGTGACAAACCAGCCTACTCACATTATCCACACTAAACCTGAGTGAGTCCGGGAAAAGCTAGCAGCATGCGATTGCCCAGATAGACACTCAACCGGATACCGGCTATACCTACGCATGCGCAACTTCACTTAACTTCAATGACCACTGAAAACTGCTGATCGGGAAACTGTTAAGATCTCGGGTTCTATCCCCGGTGAAATCAAAGTTTTTAGCTTCACTTGAAGCTTAAAACTTTCAACGACAGACAAATTTTGGGCAGGGGTCAATATTGAGCCCCTCAGCTACTCTCCTTAGATCCGCCCCTGATACTCATACTTCTGTATTGTCCTATTGTCTGATTCTACTACTGTACATTGTATTATCGCGCTAACTACTTTGTAAGAAGACTATAGTATTATCCAAGTTATAAAATCACTGTACCAGTTGAGTTTGATTTGAGGTAGGGACAAAATTCTGAATCATGTCTACCTACCATATTAAACGCCAGGACATACTTAAGTATTTCTTGTTTAGCTACCGCTTCAATTTTTTCAGTATACGGTAAATCGATATTCAACACGTTAAAATTAAATACAATACATGACAATAATAGGTAATTGAGTTAATTAATGCATTGGAAGATTCGGTTAAAAGAAGATTATGGTGAAGGAGGATGAGAGCAAGAAATTACTAAGACCTTGTTTAGAGCACCTGAACTGATCTGATACGGTAAGTGTAAGTGTTATATTGTATATTGTACAGAACATGCGTGTGTCCATTTAGTAGTGACATAGATTACACCTTGTTTGTAAATGTTCTTTACGTGTATGTTGTCGAGACGAAGACATAACTTTAGTACCAGAACATAACCTGTTGAGTACCTTCATAGAACTTGTGGTACTTCGGTGTGTGTTGGGTCCTTACTAGTGAAGGCTAAGTACTGTACCGTTTAGACTTGGACACTCAATATCTATTTATTGTTCATGTATTCTGAGAATACAGAATACTTTTCTCATTTAATAGCTATTGGTAGGCAAATGGGGTATCTTGTTTAAAATTTAAAAATAGGTAATCTCATTGATAAAAAGAGCTAGGAATGCCAGGATACTGGACACTGGTAGGTAAATCCGTCACATCCTTTAATAATATTAGCATTCCTAATGATACTTTCTTAATTATTTTCAAAATCGCCGATTTTTAAAAATGATGTAGGCAAATGGGGTATCTTGTTTAAAATTTAAAAATAATCTCATTGATAAAAAGAGCTAGGAATGCCAGGATACTGGTAGGTAAATCCGTCACATCCTTTAATCTTAGCATTCCTAATGGTACTTTCTTAATTATTTTCAAAATCGCCGATTTTTAAAAATGAATGGACAATGGCCCAACAAAGAGCGGATGTGTTTGAGAAGTTTGCTTAAAGTTCTAAACTTTTCGACACAATGATCTCCTCAGGTCATAATCTACTTACAACACAAGTCACAAACTTTATGTTAGATACAGACATACCTAACCTACTCAAACTTAAAACTTGACAACAATTGTAAAGAGCGGATGTGTTTGAGAAGTTTGCTTAAAGTTCTAAACTTTTCGACACAATGATCTCCTCAGGTCATAATCTACTTACAACACAAGTCACAAACTTTATGTTAGATACAGACATACCTAACCTACTCAAACTTAAACTTGACAACAATTGACCATTCTGTCACCGAAATGGAAAGTGGACCCAATTTTTTGGAGATTCGGCTAATAGGTAGGTCTGAATGAATGAACTGGATTACAAATTAGCTTGTCTACAGTACAGGTCTACACTGTGTATATTACACAGGTCCACACTATTATGTAGATTGTTCAGAACCCAGCGTGACCCCAGGGTGTGAACTTGTTTGTCCCACACACGAAATATAATATTAGTCAACACTGAGAGTTATATAACCATATAATAATCTACATTGACACA
>NW_007380266.1:14160-27228 GCF_000475195.1 Diaphorina citri | reverse complement strand
AATGGACGAAATGTTGCGTACATGGTTCATAGGACCTCGGTCTCCATGACGCAGGAGTATGGTGAGGCTTTCCAAACTGTAGCTACCTTCCACTCGACCTGAAAATGAAGCAATAGAGGTTACTGATCTGATTACCTATATCAAATGACAGGGTCTGAAATTTTAAAATTTGATGCTTTATTCATTTTTACCCCATCTTTGGTAGGTCAAGTGAACCTTCAGACAATGTCTACACAATTAATAAACACCTCCTACACTGCCGGTGTTTTTTTTTTTTTTTTTTTTTTCATAATACCCTCCCCGACCATCACGCTACGAATACGTTCCAACAGTACGTGTAGACTCGTATCTTGTAAAGCGCCCATTTTTACGAAGGCTTGCGTGACGGCCGTTACGTCTTTGACAAACGCGATTATCACATTGCTCAGATTGGTCGATTGTTTCGACGTCATGTTGTCCGAAATGTTGAGCAATAACGATTTCAAATCGGCGACGCTGTAGTGCACATACGTCTTGCGCGAACAAACGTTGTACACGTGTTGAATGAGCTGAGTCATAATCGATCATGCCTCGCCCGATTTATCTTTTAGAGTGTAACGATCCAATACAAACCGTTATAAACTTCGACGATATCTAATTTCACCTCGGGCAAGTATATATTGATAAAACGTTGAACGTTTTTCCGATCCTCGATTACTGCGCCACTGGCGCAATTACGCAAAACACCGTTGATGCAACGAGCTACATCGTACAACTTTTTGGCCACATCCTGCAAGGAGTTCAGGTCGATTATATAAACCGTTATAAACTTCGACGATATCTAATTTCACCTCGGGCAAGTATATATTGATAAAACGTTGAACGTTTTTCCGATCCTCGCTTACTGCGCCACTGGCGCAATTACGCAAAACACCAACGAGTTGATGCAACGAGCTACATCGTACAACTTTTTGGCCACATCCTGCAAGGAGTTCACGTCGATCTGTGAAGTTTACATGACTTTGTTTTCTTCTTTTCAACTAAAGATTCTAAACTGACTGCTTGTGTGACCTCGCTAGTGCCATTTTGTGAAGTATTGTGTCCTTTGTCATTATCTCCATCTTTTTTCAGTAGTTGTATGTTGTATTGACGAAATTAGAACAGGAGAATGTGCTACTTGAATATGGGATTCTGCGTTGTTGATTTCCAGCTTTCGTCCA
This sequence comes from Diaphorina citri, assembly GCF_000475195.1. Taxonomy (NCBI): domain Eukaryota; kingdom Metazoa; phylum Arthropoda; class Insecta; order Hemiptera; family Psyllidae; genus Diaphorina; species Diaphorina citri. The sequence continues at coordinate 26,029 of NW_007380266.1, read as the reverse complement.
AGATCTTCGACGAGTTTAATGACATCTTCTCCCCTAGCCTCGGGAATCCCGTTGATGATGATATTGCTAAGTCGTGATCTTTGCCGTTTGTTGCACTTGATGACGTACTTTTTTCGCGACTTGGTTGGGACTATCGAACCAACGAACCATTTCTTTGAACTCCCTGTGAATGTCGGCAAATTTCGGGTACAGATACAAGTCTTCTATTTTCTAGCCTCGGGAATCCCGTTGATGATGATATTGCTAAGTCGTGATCTTTGTTGAAGGTCGTTAATCTCATCCTTTGCATTTGCCAAGTTTTTGGTCAAATGTTTATTTTCTTGTCTTTGCTCATTGAGTTGTATCTCTAGTTGTTCTATTTTCTTGTTAAAAATCGCTTCTAGACACGATAACACATTAAAAAAGTACTTTTCTTTGAACTCCCTGTGAATGTCGGCAAATTTCGGGTACAGATACAAGTCTTCTATTTTCTTCAATTGATCCACGAACGACAAATTGCTGCAATGTGGGAAAATTTTTCGCACGTATTCGCGGACAAGCGTTCGATTGACGAAATTGGCCAAAGGCAACGTTTCACACGAATGTAACATTCGTTTTTTAAATTTTAAAAAATGTACGTTACTCGGTTCGTCGAACGACACAGAGGTACTTGGTGATCTCGAGTGTGTGGTCGGAGACGTGGGTTAGGTATTGAGGTGTTGTTTGCCGGGTGTTGGAGGCATTTGATCCATTACTTCGTCGTCGAGGTCCACGAAACTCGCGGGTGTAGGTGAACGGTCACTTTCGACGTCTTCCTCGTCGTCACTGATCGCGACCGTCGCCGTAACTTTGCGATACACGGCCATGTTTTTGCCTCGTGATTTTTTGGGCGGAACGATAACGGCTTTGGTGTGGTCGCGTTTCCGTTTGGACGAGTCTTCGGTTGTGTTTTTGCGTTGTTCTTTCTTCTGAGACACTCGCGTATCCTTCGTTTTTGTTTTCGACGACGACGATTCCTCCGTCCGATTCTCCGCGTTCAAACAAACGAATTTGCCGTCCATTGATTACCAATCCTTCCTTGATCTTTTTCACTTTGCTAGCCATTTTCCTCATAGCGCTCGCTTGTTCCTTGATCTCAACTTTCGTATTGACATTTTTATCTACCAACGCAACGTAAGCAACAGCTCGGTTTCAGTTCGTGTTGACATTTTTATCTAACAACGCAACGTAAGCAACAGCTCGGTTTCAATACATAACTTATTGACTTCGGTCATGAACTTGTTAAGGCTTTCGTTATCATGGGAAGGATGCGAGGTAGCTCGTATGTAAGTTGATATATTTGGTAATTTTCTGGTGAAACTCAAAGGGGGTCCAATACATAACTTATTGACTTCGGTCATGAACTTGTTTAGGCTTTCGTTATCATGGGAAGGATGCGAGGTAGCTCGTATGTAAGTTGACATATTTGGTAATTTTCTGATTTACGGGAGTAAATCCCATTTTTACATTTATTTATGAAAAAAAAAAAACAACTTTTCTGGGAGTTCTTCAGCTTTGCTGTTCACAGATTTGCAGCAGACAGACAGCTGAAGAGTCAAGTCTAGAACGAAGATTCTGCCAAGTTGTGTCTCGGACATAGTTCGCATCTCTGTCACTTGTTATTATGTTGATACTCTCAGCATAGTCTCGCACCTCGTTCCAAGCCTCTTTTCTAGTTTGTTTGGTTATTGTTGAGCTGAATTGATCAAATAAATCTCTTTTCTAAGAGGAGATTGAACCTTCTTCTGAATTCTTCTGTCTCATTGCGATTATAATTCAAGAATTCCAACTTGGGTAATTTTGAGTCCCGGGAATGATACTTCCAAATCGAAGGCCAGTTGAAACCTTTCTACAGATACGTTTCTATAAAAATAAAATACGGCTCCTAGAAGGGATTCGAACCCTCGACCTGGACGAAATGGAGAAGTGGCGAATTGAAGAGTGATAATATTATGTATGTTTATTTATTAGTTCCAACCGTAACATTCCGGCACCCAGGCGACGTTGAAAACATCATCTTGGCAATCAGGCTATAGAATGCCAACTCTGACGCGTTGTCTACCCAGAAATAGGCGCTCCGCTGATTTATGGTTTTTGGCACTACAGGTACGCGCGTCGAGCGAACCTTGCCATTTGTATTTTGTAATTTTAATTTTATTTTGACAGATAATAAAAATAAAAACAACAACAACACCAATTACAAATTACAAAATGGTCAAAATAGAGGAATTACATTACAAACTAACAAATAACTTGGTAAAATATTAATAAAAATAAAAAGAAAATGATAAGAATAATAATGATAATAAAAATAGGAACAAAATAAAATATGTAATCGGCAACAATGTTAAACTGTATCTGATTAGGGAGGCAGTATGAGAGCATGATTTTCTTCATGTCCTCAATGTGGATCTCCTCAATCTGACTAGCCAAAAAATTACCATAGGAGTGGCACGCGTGAGATTTAATCACAAGTCGGCTGTAAGCGCGGTCATATCTCGAGCTAAGCTCAACTGTCGGGTGTACGAATAGCGCCGAATGCATAATATGTGAGAAGTTCGTGTCTGAGAACCGCTCAAGGATGTATGATAGCCGTGAAGGCGATGGCATACTATACCATTGGGTATTCGGGTCCCCAGGCACTACATCTCCTGCATGTTCGGAAGTATGATAGCCGTGAAGGCGATGGCATACTATACCATTGGGTATTCGGGTCCCCAGGCACTACATCTCCTGCATGTTCGGTTTTTTTCCGTTCGACTCACCATGCACTCATGATGAGGCCTTACGTCTTGTTCCAAAATCAATCCCTGTGTCCGTGTTCTACACTCTCCCAGGCACGGAGTCGTTGCAATGTGTATGTTCTCGAATCTCAACGTGGTCAGTCGTAGGCCTCCGAAGCGGGAGTAGTTCGCTGCAAATCTGTGGCAGCTCAGCCATTCCACCCTTCGTGATGCCACTGTCGAAACCAACCGCATCTAATTTTCCGGTAGCCATTGGAGCACCGAATACCGTCCATCATCATCGTGATGGATTCGTATTCTCCGCTCGACTTTCTTGATTACTTTTATCGAAAAACTCGTTTTTGATACCGTTTCCTCAATCCTACCGTCCATCATCATCGTGATGGATTCGTATTCTCCGCTCGACTTTCTTGACTACTTTTATCGAAAAGTCCGTTTTTGATACCGTTTGGACCGGCGGGTATATTCATCTGGAATCTGTATGGGCGCAGTGGTTCGCACCATACAGCAGGAGAGAAGAAAAAGTTCGCAATCTCTCGTTCTGAGTTACCGTCCATCATCATCGTGATGGATTCGTATTCTCCGCTCGACTTTCTTGACTACTTTTATCGAAAAGTCCGTTTTTGATACCGTTTCCTCAATCCTGTGACTTTTGTTGCGATTGCGCGCCACCGGGACGTTGTTTGGACCGGCGGGTATATTCATCTGGAATCTGTATGGGCGCAATGGTTCGCACCATACAGCAGGAGAGAAGTATCTCTCGTTCTGAGTATATATCCTCTCGGTCTGCAATGGTATCTGTCGTGTACAACTCCGCACTCGAAGCTCCGGGATCTGATGCCCGAACGGGCAGGTTGGATAGCACCAACGTATCCCCCAGAAACTTGCATAACTGTGTACAACTCATATCCTCTCGGTCTGCAATGGTATCTGTCGTGTACCACTCGGGACAACTTCATCGATCGGGGCTATGTACATTTTCATAGCCACCGATATCCCCGCTTCGTCGATTTTAATCGGGGATTGTTCCAAGGTCTCCTTGTCCTTCGGAGAACCTTCGTTGCTTTTTTCAAACTCTTGTGGTGCACCTTGAGTTATGACAGGGGGTTCATCCGATGACCCAGCGATATTACTTAGGTTGTCTGTCATAATTCGTCGCTGGATTGGCATAGAGATCTTTTCAAAGGATCCCAGAGGGGTCCTTGGAAAAGAGATAAAATTCCATACCTCGCCTGGGATTGAACCCACGCCCTCCTGTTTACCAGGCGAGCGCCTTGACCACTACACCACCGAGGCAGGTGTACTAGGCCACCAAAACTAGTGAGGACTTTTCATTCTTGAAATATCCTACCCAAAGATTTTTGCGGGGGGTTTCCACAATACTAACTGAATTCGAGATACGATACCAGCACGTTGACCAAGTAGACAACAAGAGCATCCAAGTAGAAGTTGCCAAGATAAGCGTGGACTATAAGTCCTATGGCAAAATCCACCCACAAACCCTGGTCGTCAATGTAATCAGTCACCATGATGATAACGTCCTCGAACCGACCCAAGTATGGTTTGACTAAGTTGTAGAGTGCCAGTATGACATTTCTCACCAATTGCAAATACCAGGACCCCTCATCCACCACGCGCTCATACGAGCTCAATTCCGTGTCTAATTCTTCGTTGATTTCAACTACTCCATAAATTTTTGTTCCTTCATCTACATAGTACCACAAAGGTGGTAATCCTGCCCGATACAGGTTCCACGTGAAAGTGTTCACATCTATACCCCTAAGGGTTTCGTTGCAAACACTATTTTCACCATGGATACACACCGAGTAAGCGAATGGGTCGCGAACCAGGGCCCTATACCGGGTGGGATTAACAGCCATCCTCCTATATGGGTTTTTGGTGACGTGGTAGTTCCCGAATAGCAGTTCTCGATCTGCCATCAAGGCCCACCACGCATCATTAAACGTAGTGCCAACAACCCATGCAGGCGTGTAGTAAACTATGTCTGCAAACTCAAATTTAGCTAATATTAAACGGACATTGATCTCACGCGAGTCGCGTGCCAGAACACGGTAAATCCTGGCTATTGCCTTTGGTTCTTTGATGTTGTATGGAAGAGATGGGCACAAGGCCACATAAGTTGTACCAAAATAGCGCTTCCAGATCGGATCACTGGATGAGTAGCCGCCCACGTTGTTCGTGAGCAGCCCGTACTTGTGATGACAGTACTTTTGGATACTCCTAATGTCCCACGGCCCAACATGATTCCTTACCTCATCATGATGCCAACTAACCTTCTGCAACCAGTCAAAGTCGTATAGATCCCCGATGTACGTCGGCTCTTCTATCGTGGCGAACAATTCTAGAGCATGGGCAGTGGGTTGTAACCATAGTAGGAGCAGTATATAACCCACCCTACTACTAACATGCCCAAGCGTTTCCCCAACAGCACCCTGGCGTAAACTGCTCCGACTAACATGGCTATATGCTGCCACGTCAAGTCTTGCAGGCCGAATAATAAAAAAGCGAGCATACAACTCACCTTAAGATTAACACCAAAATACTGAAAAGCGAATAACGCTACTCCAATCATCGTCATCCTGGTTTTCGTGGATGTACTCCATTTTGCCGGGTCCCCTTTTAGTTGCCCGAGGTCAAGCTTCCAGTGCGTGGTTTCTTCTGTAACGGGTGCAGCTCTCTCACTACGTGATCTTACATAGTCCGGAATGTGGCCCTGATGTCTAACATGGTGTTCTGTTGGCACCTCTTGTGGGCTTTCGTCGGTCCCTTGCACCCCGCAAGTTTCTTTAATGACGCATGTGACTACAATTATTGTCAAAATTGTTCGCATTTTCATGTTTTCAACTTTTCTGTGTAAAATTTCACGATACAAATCAACAACGTATATCCAACGTGGAATAGTGGCGTATATCCATCGAAGGCCAGTTGAAACCTTTCTACAGATACGTTTCTATAAATATAAATACGGCTCCTAGAAGGGATTCGAACCCTCGACCTGGACGAAGTGGAGAAGTGGCGAATTGAGGAGTGATAATAATAGTATGTAAGTTTATTTAAGAAGTGGCGAATTGAAGAGTGACAATAATATCATGTGTGTATGTTTATTTGTTTATTTATTGTTTATTTGAATGATGGACAAAAGTTAAAATGATCGTTGTTGCTTCCTTAGAGTATAATATTGATAGGAGTAAGTAATAATAAGGGAGGACTCACCAGAGGATTTTCACACACATGAACACTCAACAACTCACACACTTCGACTGCCACAAATCATGGGTCTGTCACATCCAAGAGCTCCCAGAACTGCTGACATCAATATTACGTCGATCTATTGTTTAATTTGTAAGTTACTGGGTAGCTCCGGTGACAACTCTACCCACCCCAAAAAAATGGACCTGTCCTCAGGTCCTGAGATCTCGACGTATCCTGAGAATAAACATAAATAAATGCAATCGATGCCCATGTCAATACATGAGGGCATAATGTGGCAGTACAAAGAATTTCACTCTCTTTCTCTCACTCTTTTGGTCTCTCGCTCTCTCTGTTGAGCGAGTGAAGCACTAACAGCAATCCCATACAAGTCGTCTGGAGGATTCTTACCTTGTGGTCTGAGGCTGGAAGTTTCTACACCATATTGTGACACAAACTTTCCGTCCATATACCAGCTCGTGTATTCTGAGTATTGATACCTAAAATAGAAAGTTTTGTCTAGGCTCATGTTTATACCAAGTAGTTTGAGGCCCAATATCTCATATAGAATGGTCTCTTTCAATCTTCTCAAGTCCACTGCATAATGGGCTGTTGTCGAATCATCGCTTGACCTTAGAGTAGCAACAGTTGTATTCACTTCATCTGTCCCATAACCTGCTGCTGCGAGTGCCACGGTAGTTGATAATGAGTTATGCATTCCCATCAACATGCCAGGTGATGATTCCAAGTAATTGCCCTTCCTATGTTTTTCCATTTCACGATACAATGGCTTGAAATGTTCATTCACTCGATCCTCTGTGATTTCATCCCAAGAGGGTTCAAACTCTTGTGGTGCACCTTGAGTTATGACAGGGGGTTCATCCGATGACCCAGCGATATTACTTAGGTTGTCTGTCATAATTCGTCTCTGGTTTGGCTTAGAGATCTTTTCAAAGGATCCCAGAGAGGTCCTTGGAAAAGATGTACCCCAGGTTCGGCTTCACCTCGACTCCTGAGGTTAGATTCGTCTGGATAGACTCGATGAGTCTAGCCAAAACGAAGGCATTGACTTTCGTCAATACCGCGGGCGTGGCTACCTCCACAGACGGCGAACTATTTGGCTGAGATGCATCCTCGACATTTACTTTCGTAGCTGCCACAGCATCCGGGATCTCCTGTCCTAAGGTCGCCATCGGTAAGGGTGAAAAAGTTGAATTTGGCGGCTTGAACCTCACGGCTCAGAGGATGAAGGGTAGTTCCGTCAAAACTTTTTTAACCTTTGAGAATTTTGTACCATGGTCCAACGTTTGGAGCATTTTGTACCATGGTCTCCATCAGTGGACCTAGGGATTCCTGCAATCCCGTGAGGATTGTCCTCAAACCTTATTTGCCTATCTTCGGCTTCACCTCGACTCCTGAGGTTAGATTCGTCTGGATAGACTCGATGAGTCTAGCCAAAACGAAGGCATTGACTTTCGTCAATAACGTGACTACCTCCACAGACGGCGAACTATTTGGCTGAGGTGCATCCTCGACATTTACTTTCGTAGCTGCCACAGCATCCGGGATCTCCTGTCCTAAGTTCGCCATCGGTAAGGGTGAAAAAGTTGAATTTGACGGCTTGAACCTCACGGCTCAGAGGATGAAGGGTAGTTCCGTCAAAACTTTTTTAACCTTTGAAAATTTTGTACCATGCATGGTCCAATGTTTGGAGCATTTTGTACCATGGTCTTCATCAGTGGACCTAGGGATTCCTGCAATCCCGTGAGAATTGTCCTCAAACCTTATTTGCTTATGTAGGTTGGTTCGTTCCTCCTCTGGAACAACCTTAGACCGGTGATCCGATCCTGGTCATCAAAATCCTTGTAGGTTTGTTCGAGTACAAAATGTAGGAAATGTTTAAATGACTGATCTGTGCCTAGTTTAAACATTTTTCTTAAAATACCGCAGCAACCATTACAAAGCCCTTCATCTTGGCTTCTCGCTTGTCGGCTTCGCGATCTACCGTGGACCGCGACAAAATTGATGCCATCTTGCCGATGAAGGGTAGTTCCGTCAAAACTTTTTTAACCTTTGAAAATTTTGTACCATGCATGGTCCAATGTTTGGAGCATTTTGTACCATGGACCATGGTCTTCATCAGTGGACCTAGGGATTCCTGCAATCTCGTGAGGATTGTCCTCAAACCTTATTTGCCTATGTAGGTTGGTTCGTTCCTCCTCTGGAACAACCTTAGACCGGTGATCCGATCCTGGTCATTTTCAAAATCCTTGTAGGTTTGTTCGGGTACAAAATGTAGGAAAAGTTTAAACGGCTGATCTGTGCCTGGTTTAAACATTATTTTTCTTAAAATACCGCAGCAACCATTACAAAGCCCATCTGATACATCAATATTAGAAGTCAACTGATACTTAATTCCGATTTTGAGAGTTAGTTCGCAAAGCTGTTGTTGCGGGGGGAGATGAGTTACACAACACACGACCGCGAAAACGCACTCGTTTTCCTTCAATCTGTAGGGGTGATGTTGCGTTGATGCAGTCATAACTATTCTGAGATTCGACGATCGACTGAGATTCGTTTTAACACTACGGTCGGCGAGCGCGATCAATATTAGAAGTCAACTGATATTTAATTCCGATTTTGAGAGTTAGTTCGCAAGGTAAACCAGTATTCACCCTAGCAGTAAACAAGCGGATGTTACCTGGCAATCCGGGTAGTAGATCGTAGGCAGCTTGGATTTTCTGCCAACATCAGTCTCGGCATTGCTTGCAACTTTGCAACTCCTTGCGTGCTTTCTCCCCTGCGGCAGACGTTCTAGAGGAATTCATTCGGCAAAATTCTCACAAATTTCTTCTCCATCAGTGAAGTCCTTTGTTATTTTACAATGCTTGTGATTTACCTGGCAAACGTTGGTCCTGCAGATATTATATCACAACAAAATTTCACTTGAAAAACAAAAATTTCACTAGCGCGTACGCAACCGGTGCGCAAAATATTTGACGTCGGCCATGTACAAGATTGCGCCCGACTTTGAGCGGGGCGAATGCGCGTGTATATACACGTAGGAGACCAACTCCGGAGGCACGACATCTGGATAAACGTCGTGAGCGCCCGACATATTCTCACTCTTATAATCGAGTAGACGAAAACGAAAATCTTGAATCGCGCAGCTAACGATGTTTTCGTTTTTCAAAAAGTAGGGTGCCAATTCTGTGTAGAAAGAATTTTTGGGTGCCGCCACGTGGGGTCTGTAGAGAAACCTGCTCCGAATCGAATATGTTGGACACACGCATTTCTAATTTTGGTTCGCCACGCATTTCCAATTTTGGTTCGCCTGATCAGTGAAGTCCTTTGTTATTTTACAATGCTTGTGATTTACCTGGCAAACGTTGGTCCTGCAGATATTATATCACAACAAAATTTCAGTTGAAAAACAAAAATTTCACTATTTCAGTTGAGAAGATTATAATTTATGTTTGTGGTCGTCTCGTTTTCAAATGGTTAAAAGTCTCTCTATGTTCATACACCCGAGGATAATTTAGTTATCTTCATGAAAACGAAGAATAGATTATCAGCTAGTTCATCAGCAACGGTATAACAGAGGCGCGGGTGCCATCGCCTCTTCTTCTGCAGAATTTGTGAGAACCAACGAAGTATGAGTCGGTATCATCGGCTATGTCCTGTCCAAGGTGGAAAACACAAGCTAGTACTTCATCTTGGCTTGGTACTTCACACATGACGTAATAGTCCTGGCGCTCATGTTTTATGTCAGAGATGACACGGACGCATTGATTAGCTGCGCCATTTCCATGAGTGATATCACAGGATGTGAGATAACCGGGGATCGATGTAAAGGTCTCGATGATCTGGCAGAAGGAACTGATCTGGACTTGGGTTGGAAAGCCAGAATACAACGTTGCGTCTAGAGCTGAAATCTGGTAGGCTACAGTGTCTGCGCTAGCTGCCATGTTCCATGAGAATAGGACTGAGGTTCGGTCTCGAATGGAAGCGAAAGATTCTTCATCTGGTCTTGCCAAATGGTATAGTTCAAGAAATGCATCAAGCTGAGTGATCGAGAAGTTCGCCGGAAAGCCACTGATGTGACTCGAGAGACGGGGAGTCACATTGAGGCCATCAATGGTGACATTTCCGATTGAATCAAGATACATGGCCAATGGTTTCGGGAGACGTGAAACTGTGGTGGCAAGGATGTCAAGCTGAGGATGAGATAGTGCGTTCAGGACTGCCATAGTGTTGGGGGTGACAGTTGTCGCGCTTCTGGGCGAGTTGAAGCTTCGCAAGGGCGGCGTAAAGCAAGATCTTCTTGAAGATATGCAATCCGTGTTGGAAATCAGGCTCTAAGCCTCGAAACCACCGATCGAAATTTCGAGTTCCTCTAGAAGCCATGTTGAACCAGACATCATTACAGAGGTCTGGAAGACCAACAAAAGTGATAGGAACCACTTGGGGAATGACATTACTTCTAGGAGACGGAAGAGCAGGATTTCTGAGACTGTTATCTATCCTATTAGCGATTGCTTTGGCCTGGCCAATGTTCTTGCGCGCGCGAAACTTCTCAGCGCGGCGATGTTTTGCATTCTTGTTCATACCAGATGAGCTAGGTTGAGAGGTATCATCAACAACCTCCATGGCAGTTTGCGGTGGAGCCATTAAATACACGGATGGACAGTATTCGTGTGTACACAGTATACGGTTACAGAAGCTATAACAGTATAAGTACGGAATGTGTTCTTTAGAGGCCTAGAGAAATCATAGGCTGGTTCCTAAGAACACGGCTGGTTTGTTATTGTTCACGGAAGTTTTACAAGTATTCAGCGATGTACCTAGGGGTTTCTCCAATCCCTTGAGGAATGGAGAACATCGGCTTCAGGCTTTCTTCTACCACAGGAACTATTGGTGTATCACGGAAGTTTTACAAGTATTCAGCGATGTACCTAGGGGTTCCTCCAATCCCTTGAGGAATGGAGAACATCGGCTTCAGGCTTTCTGTCTTTGCTCATTGAGTTGTATCTCTAGTTGTTCTATTTTCTTGTTAAAAATCGCTTCTAGACACGATAACACATTAAAAAAGTACTGACATAAACACGTGGAGTACTTTTGGAGTGGTCCTTTCACTCCAAACTCTTTATAGAATGCAGCACCAACAACAGCAGTATAAGACCGATTTTCCCGTGCACCGGCCGAAGGGGTTACAGAAGCTATAACAGTATAAGTACGGAATGTGTTCTTTAGAGGCCTAGAGAAATCATAGGCTGGTTCCTAAGAACACGGCTGGGTTGTTATTGTTCACGGAAGTTTTACAAGTATTCAGCGATGTACCTAGGGGTTTCTCCAATCCCTTGAGGAATGGAGAACATCGGCTTCAGGCTTTCTTAACCACATCACTGACCCTTGGTGATTCATTGATTACCAATCCTTCCTTGATCTTTTTCACTTTGCTAGCCATTTTCCTCATAGCGCTCGCTTGTTCCTTGATCTCAACTTTCGTGTTGACATTTTTATCTAACAACGCAACGTAAGCAACAGCTCGGTTTCAATACATAACTTATTGACTTCGGTCATGAACTTGTTAAGGCTTTCGTTATCATGGGAAGGATGCGAGGTAGCTCGTATGTAAGTTGATATATTTGGTAATTTTCTGGTGAAACTCAAAGGGGGTTTCATTCCTAGGGGTTCCTTCAATCCCTTGATGAATGTCCTCAGTAGAGCAAATAAGCCGGACCTGGCACAGGAGTCACGGAGCCATATGGCTCCATTTTTCACTAAATCTAAGGAAGGAAAATTTTCTGGCTGAAGGACTTCTTTTTCCCAATGAAAATTTTGCTGTTGTCTTCTATTACGTGCGCCTTTTCTTCTTTCGGTTTTTTTTTTTTTTT
>NW_007380266.1:2209-14101 GCF_000475195.1 Diaphorina citri | reverse complement strand
TGTATTTTGTAATTTTAATTTTATTTTGTCCCACGATTCCTCTTCTTTAATCGTAGTGGGGGGGTTCTTGAAGTGCCCGCTGAAGATCCCTCAGGGTAAATATCAATTGTGATAGATCCCACGAGAGATCTAGGCACATACACGTACTGCATTTCATCAATGTGTTCGATTTTATAATTGTGAATTTCTTTCACACACTCATCTACAAAGTGGTCAAAGCAAACCATGCTTGGAGTGTAAGTTTCTTGACACAACTGATGTAAAGTGGAGTAGACAGAAACAGTGGATGTCCTTCTTGATTGTGAATCGAGATTAAATCACTCTGTAACCTTTAATTTTTAGTTCATCCTTTCTTTATTATAAAATTCTACATAGACACAGGTATCGTCGTTGCCTTGTCCAGTCTTCCTCAGCGTAATATCTTGGTCAGGTGTTATTTCATAGCGTCTATGAGCGTCAGTACGTACTCCACCTATGTCGATAACACCGTTGGTCGCACGCCTGATCTCATCCCCGACTCTATAATCACTCACCGGTCTCCAAGTCATACCCGCAGAAACAAAATTTCCAAGATCAACTCTCGTTAGATTCTGGTCTGTAGCGGTGATCGCCTGATCTCATCCCCGACTCTATAATCACTCACCGGTCTCCAAGTCATACCCGCAGAAACAAAATTTCCAAGATCAACTCTCGTTAAATTCTGGTTTGTAGCGGTGATATACATATGCTGAGTTTAATCCACATGTCATAATCCTATGTCCAGTCGTAGGTATAGAGTAGTGCACTTGATTCCAAGGCAGTCGGCCAAGAGAGAGAAAACCTCCATCTCGACAGGCCTCATGCCGGATTTGCATCCTCAGTACCTCAGCATCAGGAATATAGGTATTATTAATCTTTGTCAGCCAATCCTGTACCTTGACTGGTGCAATCCCAGTCCTCAATCGTTCGCGAAATATGACTCCACGCCTTGCGAACGCAGCTTCTGTTATCGCGGCAGCCGCCTCAAACAGTTTTTCACGTCCCTGTCTATCCAGGTCTCGCGAAGACTGCAGACCGCAGGAGCTCCAAAGCGCTTGCGCACTCGAAGCTCCGGGATCTGATGCCCGAACGGGCAGGTTGGATAGCACCAACGTATCCCCCAGAAACTTGCATAACTGTGGAATAGTGGCGTCCATCCTCGGAAAACACTTAAAGTATTTTAGGAATTACAGTACATACTAACAAATGACTTGGTAAAATATTAATAAAATAATAAGAATAATAATGATAATAAAAATAGGAACAAAATAAAATTAATATGTAAACAAAATAATAATATGTAGTGTAGGGAATACATTCTTATTTTGAATGAAAAACTGAAGGGGACTCTCTGTGCGTTAAACTTAAGTTTATCTTTAGATTTCATACATACGGGGGTCAGAGTCGCAGCCGGGAGCCTCGGTCTTGCTGTGGTGCACTTGATCTCTGCCTCTTCCACTCATGTTCGGTCGAACTTTTGGCGTCCGGGTGTTCGCGTTTGCGAGAGTTGAAGAATTTCAGCTCTCGGAACAGCTGGTCTCTTGATCGAATGTCCTTGGTACAGATGAGATGCTGAATTCTACGATCATACTTGCCAAGGTGGGCAGACACAAAGGAAAGGGCAATTTCTTCTTTGTTGAGGTCATTGAACACTGCTTCTAGTGATCCAAGCATCTCAGTCGCTAGAGTTACGTAGTCGTCTCTATCACCTGGCACTTTATTCATCTGTGCCGATGGCAAAAATACCAAAATGTGATTTTCCGATTATTTTTCATAATCGATTATACTTTCGATTATTTTTATAATCGATTACGATTACGATCATCAATAATAATCGATTTAATCGATTATTCCCAACACTAGGTTTAGTACATAGTACAGGCGCTACCACGCCGCCTATGAATTGAAACAATTTCCATATTTTCCTTCAGAAGAAAGGATCCCGAACTCCGAAGGGAAAATACGTACGACTAAATTATTTGTTGAATATAAAACTTAAGTTCGCCTTTATGTTGGGAAATTTAAGTACTTTATTTTTAACAATGTTGAACAAGAATACAAACAATAGGTACGACCATGGAATGAGAAAGGGGCGTAAATGATTTTTTCAAAATTTTCAGGAGAGCGAAAAGAAAAAAAATCAATTTCTTTCTTCTTCGACGTTTTTTTTTATATATAATAGATAGAGAGATTTCGCATCCTTCCCATAACGCAACCCATGTCGATATAGACCGTATAGACGCCATGTTCTTTTATCATGTTTTTAGATTTAGCAAAGCGTGCGAAAACCAAAATACGATAACCCAAGCGAACCTAGCGGACGCTCAAGTAATCATAAATCATAGGTTTATTTGTTCAATGTTTTGTCTTGTCCTAATGACCTAATGAATGAAATTAATAACAAATTATTCAAATTATTTTTTGAATTAATTAATTAAAAACAAGAAACAATGATTTATAAAATTATTTATTTGTTTTCTCAATTTAATTATTCCACCGTGTTCGTTATCTGTTACGTTCTTTTTTGTACAAATAAAACAATAGGTAAAAAAAGAATAAAACAGATAACGAAGAAAAGAAAAAATTACTAAATAATTATTACGTAAAAAATGTTTCCATTTTTTGTAACCTTCTCCTTCCTTGTCTGTTATGTAAACATTGATTTAATGAATTTAGCGCTTCTTTTTTTTTTAATTGCTATCTGCTGAAATGTAACTTTGTACTTTTCATTGTTTTTCATTAGTAAATCATTAAATAATAATTATGTAATTTTATAAAGTTGTGTTACCTATTGTTTTTTTACATTGTTATACCTAAGTAATGTTATTATGTACATACAATGAAAAAAAAAAAAAAAATTGTTTAGATTTTATTGTAAATACCTATGTTGCCTTGTTGTTAACTTTGATTACTATTTTTACATAAAAATGTTAATAATAAGTGAAAGAAATATCAATAAAAAAATGACTAGAACATTATTTTCTTACGTGATATACATACATTCTTTTCTTTTCCTAGAACCTAGATAGAGGATTTTTGGCTACATCATGTAGACATAACTCGAAATAATTAGGACAAACGATTTTTCCCCTAGATTCCTAGAATAGATCAGTTGCGATTACTTGGGTGATGTTTCAGAAGAGCTCACTATGTGAGAATCATGCAATAGATCAGTTGCGCTTACTTGGGTGATGTTTCAAAGTCACAGAGCAGGAAAAATGAGGACATACGGATTTTTTCTTTTCCTTCTACGACTTCTAGATCCTGAGATAAATCGATTAAAAAAATACCGGTAAATCGTGAACTTTGACGTCACGGCATACGCTCCCGTAGGCGATGACGTCACATCAAATGTCCCGAGCAAAGCTCCCTCGCAGGCAACCCATTAATGTGTTTGTGCGCATAAGTTTCTGCAAATCGTGAACTTTGACGTCACGGCATGCGCTCCCGTAGGCGATGACGTCACATCAAATGTCCCGAGCAAAGCTCCCTCGCAGGCAACGAATTAATAATAGTGCTTATTTATACTGCTCGAATAGGACTGAAAAGTCCCTTTACTCCAGCTTCTGACGTCACACATCTTTGAACTCTTTCATTGGAACGGAAAATAAAAATTGAATTTTCGACCTTTTACAGTTATTTTTTCGGAGTTTTGAGCTCAGATTTGGATTTTTCCCAACTTTTTACATAGGAATCGACCATTTATTTATAATTTTTACTCATTTGCAACTGCTCCATTAAATATTAGGTATGGTGTATGATGGGAGAAGTGAGATACCAAATTTGAGACCACTAGAACAGAGTAAACAACTTTTTTTTGAACCTCGGTAGTCGGTACTGAGTATGTTATATAATCGAAAGATCTCCTTCGTTACTGATTCGGGCAGGTTCTCTTTTATGTACATCGTGTACGATGCGGTTGCGGCAAGGAGCCGCTTGAAACGCGCGAAAGATATGTTTCTTGAGCCTGTTGCGATCAAGCTCGAGGAACAAATCTTCGGTGTCACTTAGGCGAGTCCTTCCCGCCAGATCATCGTTTTCTTTTTCAGCGCTATGTCCCCCTGGTGAACTGCGTATTTGCTCAGTCCTACCAGAAGGGCTGCCAGAAGTCCAAAGGTCTCCTCTTGCTCCCAAAGTAAACAGAGAACTGCCAGCAGTGTATTTTCTTGTTGCTCCTATTTCTTGATCTGTTGTTCCCTGGTGAGCTCTATAATTACCTTTTTTTCGCTGGCTGTTCTCTGTCGTTTGGCAGTCGGAAAGAGACCGCTTTCTTCGGTGTCGCTTTCCTCTTCACTGGTGTGGGTGCAATTCTCTTCTTCGTTTCTACGGGTTTTGTGGGTTTTTCCGCTGTCTCGATTCGATTGCACAAGTCTTCCCACATGTTTTGCGTATTCGCCAAACCTGGCATTTCTATCAATTCGATCTCTTCCTCGTCCCCAGTCGTAACACGCTCCGGGGAACAGTCGTTCGGGCGACTGTTCTCGTTCACTCCAAACCGGATGTTGGCATGTACCAATTCTGGTGTTCGGATGGAGGAGATACCGAAAGGCTCGAGTGTGTTCACACATATCCTGTTGAGTCTAACACCGGGTTGGCATGTACCAATTCTGGTGTTCGGATGGAGGAGATACCGAAAGGCTCGAGTGTGTTCACACATATCCTGTCGAGTCTAACACCGGAACTGAAGCCGAGCGCATTTCGTGTAAGGCGTCGTGCTACATCGGCCTGATAGGGAAGTCTGTAGGCCGTGTCAATACCTGGTGGACTGTTAGTGACGCTAATGTCATTGAGAATGGACATAGCGCAAAGATCTGGGTAGAACTGGCTGAGATATAGGCCAAAAGTGACCTCATCCATTGGACCGAAAAGGCCAGTCATCCCGTTGATGGGGTCTTCATCAGGAAGGGTGTACACCGGAGTCCATTCTACTCCACTCACATCGGTGTATCTGTCTAGCCCCTGGAGGTAAAGACCTAACAGTTTGGGAACTGCAGGGTTGGGGGGCATATACTGTTTTAATGATCCCAACGCTCGGATAACGTGAGCAGTTGGTCTCATTGTGTGCAGCTTCTTCCACCAAAGCAGCATACTGCAATAGTATTGGAAGAAGGAGCGGGGAACAGAGCGTGAGAAATACTTGTCCTTAAGACAGTAAATCTCATAGACATACTCAGCGATGTCAATGTAGCCAGAATCATCAGTTGTGATTTCATGGATCGGTACCTGAGTTGAAAATCCTGACAACCCAAGGCAGGCAAAGGCCTCGAGGTCAGTGGGGTCGTTCTTCGGCTTGGTCGGTGGCGCCAAACCTTTTGCTTGAGGCTTTAACGCTTCCTCAAGATCCTGGAGGTCTAATGGCTCTCGTCGGTCTCTGACTGCAGTAGCCAGTGGGTTGGGCTGCCTCCCAGGATCGTCTGCCGATATTGCCTCCTTGCGGGGCTTAAATCCAGTCTTTTTCGCCCAAGTCTTCTTTTTCCCACCTGATTTCTTAGGGGCGAGGGCTTCAGCGCGTTTGTTGAATGGCTGGTTCGGCATGTTGGTTTGTTTGCAAAATATTAAAATATATTTTTAATATTGAGGTAATTATAAAGCTTTCGTGCGGCTGCACTATTCCTATTAAAATTTCGGGGAGCGGTGACCGTCCTCGAGCTCTCCTTCTTCGAGTAGAGAGGACATAATAACTAAGCAACAAAACACTAACACAGGTAGTAAATGAAACACTAACACAGGTAGTAAATGAAACACAAGAATTACACAATATAAGAATAAGAGCAATTAACTTTAATTATTAACAATATTGAAAAGACAGTTTAAATAAAATTGGAGTTAGAAGCTAAAGTTACCTATCTAGAATGTTTATTTTGAACTTTACAAAATGGATACTCCCGTCCCAGATCCTACCAATGACACCGCTAAGCCTTCCCCCCAACGGATGCACTGCTTTTTTAGGTCCATATTTTGGGTTTTCCTCGCCACGATAGCGATATGCAGTAGAAGGTCCTGGAGAAGGTGAACGGTCTGCAGGGGCGTTCAAACGAGGAACAAGAATGCCATAAAGTTGTTGGTTTGCCGTTCCCACACTGATGTCTGTTGCTGAGGAGTCAGAGTGAGCATCTTCTTCGCTGTGTTCGCTTTGGGAGTCGTTTTCTTTTTCGTCGCCCGTTTCAGAATAGATTTCTTCTTCCGGGCTCCCGTCGGAGGATCGTCTGCGAAATGTACTGATGCGCTCCGGTCTTCTTGAAACATCGATTCGACTTCTTGTGTGTCGGGCAGGGGATTCTGTGCCAACACGACGGTACAGTTCGTCTCCTCGGAATCGCTTAAGTTGTGACCATGTTGACTCGTCGCCGGACTCGCTGGAGCAGAACTCAGAGGATCCTCCTCGATCACCGAGTGACACGAATCCTCGTCGGAACTCATCCTCGTCGGAACTAAATTCACTACTGGTGTTGGCAATTTTGGTAAAAGACAAAAATAACACACGCAATCAAGACGTTCAAATTTTCTCGCTGCTGAACAGTCCATACTAAAGTTACAATGCTACCAACACCACTATTTATACGACAACTTATCGCTTTTAAAAAAGTGTTGATATGATTAAAATAATATAATTAGTTTGATATGATAAAAATAATATACTGACTTCTTCACTTTTCTACACTTCTGGGACAACTCTTTGTCTTGCTCGTCGAAAGCGTTTTGTAATTTTGTATATTTTCAAACTCTAATGACTGCTGTTCCGTGTTGGCACACGCTATACCTACTGATACACCATCTCGAATGGCTTTTCTCAACAGTTTCCTTAAAATATCCATCGAATCTTGGTCTGTGGTTGGAATAGAACAATTTCCATCTCTGAAGTATAAATAACACTTCTCTGAAGTATAAATAACACTTCAAATTCTTGGCCAGCACCTGAGAGCTATGTCTAACTGATGAGTTTTAGGCCGTATATTTCAAATGTTACTGCTCCATTTAAATCTTGAACTGTGGCCCCATAATAAGCTGTTGTGGAGTCGTCACTAGATCGTAATGTTGCCACTGTTTGGACTGATTTATTCAGACCGTAGCCCACAGAAAGCGACAGTAGTGGACAGCGCGTTGTGCATGCCCATCAGCATCCCGGGTGAAGCTTCCATAATTCGATATAGATTCCATCTCTTCGCTGTTCCATCTCTTCCCATAGTTTCCCAAATGTTTCGTTGCACCTTTCCTTCGTCATGTCATCCCATGGTGGTCTGTTGAAGTAATGGTCGGAATATAGAATGGGAGCCTCACCCAAGGCTATTTTCTTAATAGCTAGAAGATGGTGCCCGTGCAAGCATATGTTTCACAATGTTTCTTCGTATGCCGTGCATGGAGGAATTCCGCAGTGGCTCCTTATCCAGTTGTTGAATATGGTTATGTGGAACAATGCAAACAGGTCAGCAGTAAGGCACTCGTTCCACTTGGTGGCATCTTGGGTGGACTGGCACATGAACGGGCGGATCCCTGCCGACTTGGCTTCTTCATCGCAAAGCTCTGTCGTTGTCTTTCTCTTCTTTTCTTCGCCCCCTATAGAAATCGTAGATCCCGGAATCAACACAACTGATGTAAAGTGGAGTAGACAGAAACAGTGGATGTCCTACTTCTTGATTGTGAATCGAGATTAAATCACTCTGTAACCTTTATTTTTTAGTTCATCCTTCCTTTATTAAATGGCAAATGGACTATTGTATTCTCTTCGGTGTCGTCTGTCTGTCTGACCCCATAGGAGGACTTATCCAAACCGTTCAGCTGATGGACGCGCTTCAAGGCTCTTTTTTAGACATGCACTCCCATGATTCAATCCGCGTCTGCTGGCGTACTCCCCGATTTGTACGTAATTAATTTTCCGTCCGCCACGGCCGAGATAGTAGATGGCATTGACTGCGTACTCGGTGTTGAAATCGAGGGACCGAACAGTCCGTCGCTCCAGCTGATGGACGCGCTTCAAGGCTCTTTTTTAGACATGCACTCTCATGATTCAATCCGCGTCTGCTGGCGTACTCCCCGATTTGTACCTAATTAATTTTCCGTCCGCCACGGCTGAGATAGTAGATGGCATTGACTGCGTACTCGGTGTTGAAATCGAGGGACCGAACAGTCCGTCGCTTTGATATACTCAGTGGTGAATAATGTTTTGAACTCGCCTACGTTGCCCAACGGAGCGTTGAATATTAGATTTGTCGGTTCTATCGTACAATTCCCGCATCGACAAGTCCAATATTGAAATTGCCCTGTTGAGCATTACGTTGCGCAGAAGGGGATCATTTCGGTTATCATACTTGAAAGGACCAGTCGCCCATTGTCGCGTCGACAGTACATTTGCGAGTGGAGCGCACGGATGGGCTTCTAGGAACGCCAAGTATTTATCTCCTTTTCTTCTCTTGTGAGTGGAGCCAGGTTGGTTTGAAAGTGGCGTTCCACTTCCTTCCGCAGCTCCACCACTCTCGCCCCGGTCTGTGCACCCGAGGAATATGCGCATTTCGTTCTCAACAGTGCGTGTTTCCACCACTGACTGGGCTCCAGATTCCGCACTTTTTCCATCGGATAGATCTCCAACTTCAACACCAGGTCCGCGTCGGCTGGCGTACTCCCCGATTTGAATGTAATTAATCTTCCGTCCGCCACGGCCGAGATAGTAGATGACATTTGTGGCGTAGCTGGTGTTGAAGTCAAGGGACCGAATAGTCCGGCGCTTGATTCGGATCCCGAAACAGCGTGTGACGGCTTTGACTCGAGCACATCGACATTGCGAGCTTGTGTAGGTACAGTCGTGGAGCACGTGCCAATGGTCGCCGTGCTCCGCGATGATGAATACTGTACCTCGGTAGATCGACATTGCGAGCTTGTGTAGGTACAGTCGTGGAGCACGTGCCAATGGTCGCCGTGCTCCGCGATGATGAATACTGTACCTCGGTACTGAGTATGTTGTATAATCGAAAGATCTCCTTCGTTACTGATTCGGGCAGGTCCTCTTTTATGATGATATACTCAGTGGTGAATAATGTTTTGAACTCGCCTACGTTGCCCAACGGAGCGTTGAATATTAGATTTGTCGGTTCTATCGTACAGTATTGTTCGTATAATTCTCGCATGGACAAGTCCAATATTGAAATCGCTCTGTTGAGCATCACGTTCAGGATAAAATCCGCCCCGGACGGGAATCGAACCCGCGGCCTAGCGCTTACAAGGCAGATGCACTACCAACTAAGCTAACTAGGCTGGCCAAACAACTTTTAGGATCGAAATGTTGGACTTTTTTCTATTGCGCTTGCGCTCGTAATTTTGGGTTTTATCGGAAATTCTTATTGCACACCTAGCCCATAATAGGAATATTCCTACCAAATTTCAGCTTTCTAGGTGTTGTGGTTCTCGAGATAGAGTGATCAGTGTGTGAAATGTGAATGGATCTTGTTCTTATAATATAAGATGGTTAAGTCAAAGTTAGTTTTATTATGAGCTGGCACTTTTTTTTAGTCCATAGCTCGTGCAAAGCATATTGCATATTCACCATATACGTGCAAAGCATATTGCATTCTCAACCATTTATATCGCTTATAACCAGGAGTTATTTTCCATAGCTCGTGCAAAGCATATTGCATAGTCACACGATATACGTGCAAAGCATATTGCATTCTCGACCATTTATATCGCTTATAATCGGGGGTTATTTGTTCAATAAAATCTACCAAAGCATTGACTAACACTCTTAAGTACCACTCTTGTTCCAAAGCGTCCAAAGAGAGAAACAAAAAAAAAAAATCTTTATTTAGAACTGCTCAAATAATATTTTGAGTTGCCCATTGACACAGTATACCTATCAGACTGGAAGTTATTGGGAAATTAGATATTATAGGATTAAAAAAAAAAAAATGATATTGAAAATACCTATATGATGTGTAAGGAATTGAGAATGTTAATGGGGGAAGAATAAAATCAGATGAGGGAAAAAACAATGAAGGTAGGTATTATAAATATATCAATTAGCTGTGTGGGCTTAATGATTGTGAATGTTTGTTCATAATAGGTACCTTACACAATCATTAGTAATGTCATTACTAATGATGGAATTCCGGATTTTCTGATTTTTCATCATCATTACTTGGAAATAGGTAATGACATTACTAATGATTGTGTAAGGTATTTGTAGCACCTACTTGGTATTAGGTACAGTTGGTTGGTAGGATCTTTACACGGTTTGCACCAAGTTCCTATCTCCGATATGAATGCAGCACCAACAACAGCAGCATAAGACCGATTTTCCCGTAACGACTTAGCGAACTATATCGGCACTTGTATACCCTTTGATTTCCTAATCCAGACTGATCCAAAGAATCAAAAGCAAGGAGCTCTCCGCTCTTGCAAAGGTACCTACTCTCCTACTCTTCATACAGAGCATGGTGGGGGAGGGTTGTTCGATATAGTAGCGTGTTTAGTTTAATGTTATTTGTAGCACCTACTTGGTATTAGGTACAGTTGGTTGGTAGGATCTTTACACGGTTTGCACCAAGTTCCTATCTCCGATATATATGTAGCTATAGTACCTAAGGTATCTATTTGTTCATTGAATAGCAAGAATTCAAGAATACCTATTATCTTATCAAGATTGTCTGGTGCCAATCTATTTCGCCTGTTGTTGGTAAGTTGTCCAGTTTTCGAGAACACTCTCTCTATATCAATTAGCTGTGTGGGCTTAATGATTGTGAATGTTTGTTCATAATAGGTACCTTACACAATCATTAGTAATGTCATTACTAATGATGGAATTCCGGATTTTCTGATTTTTCATCATCATTACTTGGAAATAGGTAATGACATTACTAATGATTGTGTAAGGTACCTATAAAAAGTAGTGAAGCCCACTTTTCACCAAATCAGGTAAATCACAGGGAGCTCAAACGGAAATTCGATAAATTGTGTTGATCAAAAATGGTCCTGGGCACTCCTGGGCCCAGTTTCCAAAAGGTACGCTTCGGCCGTTATTCAGGACCGATATTTCACTGCTTAGGATGTAGGAATAAAATCAACCTTTAGGTCTTCATTAGTGGGCTTTCGGCTAAATATGTACAAAAAAAAATCCATGGCTCGGCAAGGATTGAACCCGGACCCTCCTGTTTACCAGACGAGCGTCTTGACCACTATGCCACCGCACTTGAGGAGGAAAACCAAATCGATTCATCACAATCGATATCGAAAAACAAATTAATCGATTCTGAAAATAATCGATCTGCCACAACGTATATATGTATTGCATTTACAGATATGTATACCTAATTATGCACATACATATTACATAGGTAGGTACATCCTATGTAGTACAGAACGAGTGAGTGAGACACAGGGAGAGAAAGAGAGAGAGAGAGAGAGAGAGAGAGAGAGAGAGAGAGAGATAGATATAGAAGGAATGAGAGAGAGAGATAGATATAGAACGAACGAGTTGTAGGGAATACATTCTTATTTTGAATGAAAAACTGAAGGGGACTCTCTGTGCGACAAAAATCGACTGAAAATGGCAAAAAATACCAAGATGTGATTTTCCGATTATTTTTCATAGTCGATTATACTTTCGATTATTTTTATAATCGATTACGATTATCAATAATAATCGATTATTCCCACCACTAGGTTTAGTACAGGCGCTACCACGCCGCCTATGAGTGGTTTTTAGTCTATTGGTTGAAAATTGAAATAATTCCCGTATTTTCCTTCAGAAGAAGGGATTCTGAACTCCGAAGGGAAAATACGTACGACTAAATTATTTGTTGAATGAACTAAAACTTAAGTTCGCCTTTATGTTGGGAAATTTAAGTACTTTATTTTTAACAATGTTGAACAAGAATACAAACAATA
>NW_007380266.1:0-1903 GCF_000475195.1 Diaphorina citri | reverse complement strand
TAAAAAATTTTTAAAAAAAAAAAAAAAAAAAAAATGTCTTTCAAAATTTAGATTGATTCCGTAAGCAATGAAAGCTTGTGCTGGAATCCATCATTTTTTCAAATGTCATATTTATAAAAAAAAAAAAAAATCATATTTGTTCTAAAAACTATGATAAATTTTACAATGTCAATTTTTTGATAAATTTTACAATTTTATTAGGTGTCACTTTAATTTTGATCAACTTAGTGTGGCCATTTTTGTAACCTCCTTCTCCTTCCTTGTGTCTGTTACGTAAACATTTTTTTTTTATTATTCTTATTATTAACATTTATTAAAGTGTGCTAACATAAACATAAAATGTTATATACACTGTATGTAAACATTGATTTCATGAATTTAGCGCTTTTTTTTTTAATTGCTATCTGCTGAAATGTAAGTTTGTACTTTTTATCGTTTTTCATTAATAAATCATTAAATAATAATTATGTAATTGTATAAAGTTGTGTTACCTATTGTTTTTTTACATTGTTATAGTTAAAAAAAAAAAAAAACATTAAAGAAAACTTCTCATTTTTTTTTCTTCTTCTCGAGAGTGATAAATGTTACAAATAAAGGGTGTCCTAATCAGTCCCAATCCCAATAAGAACGCAAGATTTGAAAGGGAAGGGTCATAACTTTGTTATGTGTAGTACCTATTTATTTGAAAGAACAGTTCCGTTCAGGAACGAACTTTTTCAAAGAACAAGTTCCTACAGTTCGTTCGTACGTTCTTTTCCCATCTCTATTATCTTGCCCAATCTTTGACAGATTTATTGTAAATGTAAACAAATCAAAATTAGTCATCATAACATCATATAGTCCAAAACTGTTCAACAACGCGTTAGCATAATAAAATCGACACATTATCACTTTTGCGCGAACATTTTCCTGGTCGTAATCCTGTCATTTTCTGTGTAAGGTACCTATAAAAAGTAGTGAAGCCCACTTTTCACCAAATCAGGTAAATCACAGGGAGCTCAAACGGAAATTCGATAAATTATGTTGATCAAAAATGGTCCTGGGTCCTGTTTCCAAAAGGTACGCTTCGGCCGATATTCAGGACAAAAGTTCCACTGCTTAGGATATAGGAATAGAATCAACCTTTAGGTCTCCATTATTGGGCTTTCGGCTAAATATGTACAAAAAAAAAAATCCATGGCTCGGCAAGGATTGAACACGGACCCTTCTGATTACCAGACGAGCGTCTTGACCACTATGCCACCGCACTTGACTTGTGGGAAAACCAAATCGATTCATCACAACCGATATCGAAAAACAAATTAATCGATTCTGAAAATAATCGATCTGCCACAACGTATATATGTATTGCATTTACAGATATCAGATATGTATATCTACCTAATTATTATGTACATACATATTACATAGGAACATAGGTACAACTTCTTAGTAGTATATACAGAACGAGTGAGTGAGACACAGGGAGAGAGATAGATATAGAAGGAACGAGAGAGAGAGAGAGAAATAAAGAACGAGTGATAAACGAGAACTTGTTTAGACTGCTGGGGTAAAGGGACTTTTTAGTCTCATTCGAGCAGGATAAACAAGGTATTTTCTATTCTATTCTATTTCAAGTCCTCGAGAAAAAAAAAGGGGGGGTGATCCATAACCTTGAAGTTTAAAGTTTTTTTTTTAAAAAAGGCATATTATATGATATGGTGGACTCCATAAATTTGTGAATTAAAAAAAGGCATTTTAGAGGGGGAAAACTTGATAACTTAAAATATGCTAGTAATGAGAAAGTATTATTCTTAATTTGAAATTTTTTGATCTGTTGATGCCATCAGGAGTCAGGAGATGGTGAAACATGCAAACTCTTGTATCTTTGTATTTTTTTTTTTTTTTTTTTTTTTTTTTTTTT
>NW_007380265.1:24977-27124 GCF_000475195.1 Diaphorina citri | reverse complement strand
CGAGAACAAACATTATCCCATCAGGATAAAATCCGCCCCGGGCGGGAATCGAACCCGCGGCCTAACGCTTACAAGGCAAACGCACCACCAACTAAGCTAACTAGGCTGGCCTACATATTTTGAAGAGGTTTGAAAGAGAGACATTGTTTCTCAGCAATCCAGAAATGTTTGTGCAACAATCCAGCAACTTTTTTCCTCTCCAGACTTATTTTTGAAACATTTTATAAGTATGATAAAACATAGATAAAACCCATCTTGAATATTGCTCAAAACTCGAAACATTTATTTCGCAACTTTTGCGAAACGATTCATTCCCGTGAGTAGTACGCTTTAAATTATACAAAGCTACTCATACCTGCGGCATAAGAGGGGACACCAAGCACTCTGCTCCCTCCATATCCATGGCCTCATCAAACCCAATCTGCGGCTCATTTAGCGGTAAAGGTATCTCAGTTCGAATCCGCTCTACGGAGAGACTTATCTCGGTGCGGAAGGACTCCAAATCGGATCGCAGCTGTTTGGTGCCGGCCAGAACTGCGGCTTGGCGGGCCGCCAAATCCGCCAGCGTGCTGAGATGTTCGTACATAGAGTGCATACCCTGGGGGAAAAATATTAGATAAATTAGAAGCTGAAAAAAGAATAAAGACCAATTTATTAAATTACAAAATTACAAAGTTTTTTTTTTTTAAGAAAAGGAGAAATAAGAAAAGGAAAGAGGATGGAATGAAGGTTTAAGGGGGGACTGTAACAACGGATGTCTTATTGTCCTGAAATGGAAAAGAAGGAGGACAGGATAAAAGAAAAACATCCGTTCCGAGAACGAACCTTATCTGTAGGATAAAGTAGGATCCGGGCGGGAATCGAACCCGTGACCTAAGGCTTACAAGGTGGACGCACTACCCTCCAATCTAACTGCCTAAGGGGAAAAAGATACCTGAGATTATGAACTATTAAAAAAAAAAGGTAAAAAAATTAAAGTTATGTACATAAGAAATATCTACTCCAAATAGGGTAACGCGGGGTAAACTCACCTCACACATGACCAATTGACCATGGCAGATTCCCAGGTAGACTCCCATCATTCATATACTGTTCAAAGTCACCCGGGTCCACAATATCTACTCCAAATAGGTTTACATGGGGTAAACTCACTAATATCTACACCAAATAGGGTAACACGGGGTAAACTCACCTCACACATGACCATAGCAGATTCCCAGGTAGATATAGGAGCCAGCCTTCCGTTCATGTACTGTTCAAAGTCACCCGGGTCCACAATATCTACTCCAAATAGGTTAACATGGGGTAAACTCACTAATATCTACACCAAATAGGGTAACGCAGGGTAAACTCACCTCACACATGACCATAGCAGATTCCCAGGAAGATATAGGAGCCAGCCTTCCGTTCATGTACTGTTCAAAGTCACCCGGGTCCACAATATCTACTCCAAATAGGTTAACATGGGGTAAACTCACTAATATCTACTCCAAATAGGGTAACGCGGGGTAAACTCACCTCACACATGACCATGGCAGACTCCCAGGTAGATGTAGGGGCCAGACTCCCGCACCAAATAGGGTAACGCAGGGTAAACTCACCTCACACATGACCATAGCAGATTCCCAGGTAGATATAGGAGCCAGCCTTCCGTTCATATACTGTTCAAAGTCACCCAGGTCCATAATATCTACTCCAAATAGGTTAACATGGGGTAAACTCACTAATATCTACACCAAATAGGGTAACGCAGGGTAAACTCACCTCACACATGACCATAGCAGATTCCCAGGTAGATATAGGAGCCAGCCTTCCGTTCATGTACTGTTCAAAGTCACCCGGGTCCACAATATCTACTCCAAATAGGTTAACATGGGGTAAACTCACTAATATCTACACCAAATAGGGTAACGCAGGGTAAACTCACCTCACACATGACCATAGCAGATTCCCAGGTAGATATAGGAGCCAGCCTTCCGTTCATGTACTGTTCAAAGTCACCCGGGTCCACAATATCTACTCCAAATAGGTTAACATGGGGTAAACTCACTAATATCTACACCAAATAGGGTAACGCAGGGTAAACTCACCTCACACATGACCATAGCAGATTCCCAGGTAGATATAGGAGCCAGCCTTCCGTTCAT
>NW_007380265.1:7125-24535 GCF_000475195.1 Diaphorina citri | reverse complement strand
CCCCCCCCCCCCTTTACATCTTGAATCAGCTGTTCAGTAGCATCTTCTTCTTCTTCTTCTTCTTCTTTCTTCTTCTTCTTCTTCTATGCTCTATGCTACTGTCTATGCTACTGAACAGCTGATTCAAGATCACAATGCACGCCCAACACCTACGCAAACAACAACAAACCAACCTCAGTCATCTTGAAAAAGCCTACGAGTGAGGCGAAACTCGAGTCGGTGTAAATAATAATCCCCAACTAAGAACCCTAGTCAAATAGAAAATAAGGTAAGCCATTATCTAATTTGGGTGTCTAATATGAATCTAATTAATAATAATTATTTATTTTAATTAGACTTACTTTATCATGGACACTCGTTACTATCTTGAAAGCCCAGAAGAGGTTAGGTGGTAGAACAGCCGCGGTAGACAGTAATAGTCCATGATAAAGTAAAACTAATTAATGTATTGACCGTTGCAATGAACTCTCAAGAATACGTAAGATAGGTAATTATAATTACATACAGGAGATTTGCTAATTAGATATTGGACCTCATGGGGCCTTCAGGGAATTCTTTGTTTCGCTTTAACTCCCAAACTGTTTCCCCACTCTGGATGAAATTTGGCAAAAATGTTCAGTACCTGAAGGACATTAAATCTGTTGACTTTTCCCGATTACTGTCCAATAAAGCACAAGAACTCACCAAGTTGGTAAAGAAATACCCCGCTTCTCCACTCATCAAATTACAGAACTTGGTCACGAAATGTATATTTGAGAACCTTCTAGTCTATAGCCAAACACTCTACCATTAGAAAGTTTGTTACTTTCTGATGTTCTCGTGTTGACCCAGCATCTAAATGGGAAGTATCGTGTCTCTTATCGCCCATCTGATGAGGGACATACTACGGGATGGGCATGCTACGACACAGACCACACGAAAAAATAGCTCATCTGTTGAGGGTCATACTCGTATACTACGGGATGGGTATGCTACGACACAGACCACACGAAAAAATAGCTCATCTGTTGAGGGTCATACTCGTATACTACGGGATGGGCATGTAGGCTACTACTATTATTGTGGTCAAATTCTCAAATTATACTGAGGATAAAATTCCATACCTCGGCTGGGATTGAACCCACGCCCTCTTGATTACCAGTCGAGCGCCTTGACCACTACACCACCGAGGCAGGTGGTGTAGTGGTCACAGACCACACGAAAAAGTTATATACTTACCAGATTGGTAAAGAAATACCCCGCTTCTCCACTCATCAATCGGTTCGCATTACAGAACCTCGTCACAAAGTGAATATTCGATTTGAGCCGGGCCGGATTCATTTTGAGCACGAGAAATATCAGGGCCGGCAGGAACTCATCGGCTGAGGCCGGGCCCACACTGGACTGCAGGAGGAGGAAGATGTCGCGGCAACAGGCGACGACACAGGCGAGCTTGTCCTGGGGCGCCCGAACCGAGTCCATTTCCAGCAGCTCTGTGGGAGGGGGGACATTGGAAAGTTTGTTTAGCAATTAGTCTAATAATAGAGAGAGCAGGTCCACTTTGCAATAAATAGGGTAGACGATTTTTTTTCTTTTTTTTTTCATAGGATTGTTAGGTATGATGGGAGAAAAGCCATACTAAATTTGAGTCCTCGAGAGTTGAATGGAGAACTAATGGCGGCGTAAAACCCACCAGAAAAAGGTCGAATTTTTTTTCAACTCCTAAACCGTGCGTCCTACGGTTTGATATGGGTATCAAAATTAAAGTACACAAAATTTCCTACATGATGTTGTGGTCAAACTTTATTTTATATTAAGGTAATGTTCTCTTATAGCAAACTGCAGGTCAAGTAGGTGGCTTTTAATTTAGTTTAGGCACAAAAGTAAAGTAAGTAAGTAGGTGGCCGAAAAGTGGTCGAAATAATAATAAAAAACTCACTTGTCATCGAGTTATACACAAGGTCCCGCACGGTGGCGTTCGTCTCTTCAATGCCGCAGTCCAAATGTTTGGCGTTAACCCATTTGAGTTGTCGAATCCTCTCCTGAATTTCCAAGTCCTGATCTTCATCCGAAGTGAACGGGGGACAGAAGAGGAGAGGATAGAGAGAAATCATCGAGTATTTTTCGACGTAGTCCAGTAAGAGCTCGCGGTCCTGAGCTGACACATCTGGAACAAAAAGGGTTAATTAATAATTGTACTTTGAGAGGAAGGTAGCAACCTCCGTGACCGAGTGGGTATCACACTAGGCTTGCACGCCGGTGGTCCCGGGTTCGATTCCCGGCGGGGTCGAAGTTTTTTCGACTCCATCATTGGAGTTCGGGGTGCACACAGCCTTGTGACAATCGAGTAGCTAATTTAATACTTATTCGAGCTACTTAATCCATCTATTTTATTCGAATAGCGAATAGTGGCGGCATTACCAGTCTAAAAAGATTCTTGATAAATGGATTGCAAAGGAAGCTCTTAGTAATGCTGTGATATCCACAATAAAGACAAAAATGCCGGCCATTTATATGATCTAAATATAAATTTTGATTTGCTATTTCGGTACAACACACGATCATCTTCTCACCTGCGTACAACTTGTGATTTTCCATCCGCTTGGCAAACGTCTGATAGAAATTCTGCATGAGTTCTGATAGGTCTTCCACACATTGACTGTTCTCGATTTCTACCTGCGAATAATAATGAACTGCGTAAGTCTATTGGCTAATTAAGTAATAAAAAGTTCACTAAGGACTTTAATTAAGAGACACTAGAAAGCCTAGATGGCTTGAAGGGTAGCATAGGCCCATAGGCTCTTGTAAGCTCTAGTTCCCGGGATTAACAACGAGAACCTGATGAACGCAGACGAGAACCAAAAGGCAGATATATTTTGCAGAACTTCAAAGGATTATTATAATTTATTTGTTCAAAGCCGACATGTTTCGGAGGCACTCCCTCCATCATCAGAACTTATATACAGGGTGTCCCAGAATTTATGCTTCAATTGTTTTTCTCGAAGCCTGTGTGAAATTTCGAAAAACAAAAAAACCCGTAACTTTTTGATTTTTAATGCGCATATTTTGGCAATATCGCGATTAGCGAAAAATTTCGCGAAGTCCGCGAAATGGGGGCCAACTTTAAAATCTTCAATGAGAACCCCCTGTTTGTGATACGTCATATCAAAGGTCTTAAGGAACGTAGTACTTTGGTACAAGTTTGAGCTCGATCCGACAAGCAGGACCGGAGTTATGGCCTATTCAAATTTTCAATTTTCCATGTTCTCCCGCCAATAGGGGAAGCACCAAAAATGGGAAATTCATATCGATCGATGATTTTTGCTTCAAATAGGTCCCACTAATGGTTCATATTGAAATTCGGACCCAAAAATGAACTTTAGACTTCCGGCCCTGATGGCCTCCGGGGGTGAAAATTGATATTTCGAAATTTTATTTTTGGGACCGAACTTCAATATGATTCATCAGTGGGACCTATTTGAAGCAGAAATCACCCATCGATATGAATTTCCCATTTTTGGTGCTTCCCCTATTGGCGGGAGAACATGGAAAAATGAAATTTTGAATAGGCCATAACTCCGGCCCTGATTGTCGGATCGAACTCAAACTTGTACCAGAGTACTACGTTCCTTAAGACCTTTGATATGATGTATCACAAACAGGGGGTTCTTATTTAAGATTTTAAAGATGGCCCCCGTTTCAAGGACTTCGCGAAATTTTTTGCGAATCGCGATATTGCCAAAATATCCGCATTAAAAATCAAAAAGTTACGGGTTTTTTTGTTTTTCGAAATTTCAAACAGGCTTCGAGAAAAACAATTGAAGCATAAATTCTGGGACACCCTGTATAATGACTGCTGAAACCCTCCAAGAGATTGGCAGACGAGAAAGGAAAACAGGTCGCACAGCACTGGAAAAACAATCTAACAGCGTTTTTGGTGAAAAGCAAAGTCAGTAAGTAACAAATTAGGTTCGTTCTCGAACAGATATCTAAGGTTCACTTTCGAAAAGGCTGGCGGCTTTCTCTGATCCTGTCCATTTTCTCTCCCTTCCCTTTCATCCATTTAGGGTCGATAAGACCTCCCTTGTTACAGTTCCCTCTATAAAACCTCTTGGACTCGAACCACCAACCTCCAGAGCCAAGGTCCAACGCGTTAACCACTGCACCACTGAGGTTTGTTATAACTAGAAAAAAAAAAAAAAAAAAAAAAAAAAAAAACAAACAACAAACAAACTNNNTTTAAAAAAAAAAAAAAAAAAAAAAAAAAAAAAAAAAACAACAAACAACAAACAAACTTACCACGTGTGACATTTTTCCGATGATGCTCGCAATGATGCCGTGTACATCGTCTGACAATGCGGAGTTGCCAGAGAGCACGGGGCCCATGTCGGCCTGCAGACGCTCCAGCTCAGCCAGTGTTGCCGGATCGGACAGGTGATCGGGGGCGGAGATGAGTTCTGATAGGTCTTCCACACATTGACTGTTCTCGATTTCTACCTGCGAATAATAATGAACTGCGTAAGTCTATTGGCTAATTAGGTAATAAAAAGTTCACTAAGGACTTTAATTAAGAGACACTAGAAAGCCTAGATGGCTTGAAGGATAGCACAGGCTCTTGTAAGATCTAGGTCCCGGGATTAACAACGAGAACCTGATGAACGCAGACGAGAGCCAAAAGGCAGATATATTTTGCAGAACTTCAAAGAATTATTATAATTTATTTGTTCAAAGCCGACATGTTTCGGAGGCACTCCCTCCATCATCAGAACTTATATATAATGACTGCTGAAACCCTCCAAGAGATTGGCAGACGAGAAAGGAAAACAGGTCGCACAGCACTGGAAAAACAATCTAACGGCATTTTTGGTGAAAAGCAAAGTCAGTAAGTAACAAATTAGGTTCGTTCTTTTTTTTAGAGAAATCATCGAGTATTTTTCGACGTAGTCCAGTAAGAGCTCGCGGTCCTGAGCTGACACATCTGGAACAAAAAGGGTTAATTAATGATTATAGTTTGAGAGGAAGGTAGCAACCTCCGTGGCCGAGTGGGTATCACACAAGGCTTGCACGCCGGTGGTCCCGGGTTCGATTCCCGGCGGGGTCGAAGTTTTTTCGACTCTATCATTGGAGTTTGGGGTGCACACAGCCTTGTGACAATCGAGTAGCTAATTTAATACTTATTCGAGCTACTTAATCCATCTACTTTATTCGAATAGCGAATAGTGGCGGCACTCTTCTTCTTCTTCTTTCACTAAACCTTATCCCATTTCTATATGGGGTCGGCATTTCCGTCTTTAATTCTCCTTCTCCACAATCCACAATCGAATAGTGGCGGCACTACCAGTGTAAAAAGATTCTTGAAAAATAGATTGCAAAGGAGGCACTTAGTAATGCTGTGATATCCACAAAAGTTGTGCAAAAGCTCAGCTTTACTCCAAAGAACTTGAGAATCAGGGATTAATCTACTCACCAATACGCAACTTTTGACATATCAGGCGTTTTTAAATTCGAACATTTTTTTTTTCACTCCACCCTAGTCTACAGTGACTGACTTGTTTCGTTCTCTGTTCCAGTCCTCCCTGGAGTACCCGGGCAACATCCCCATCGTCATCTCCTCCACCTGCATTCTCTACCAGACCACGCTCAGCGGCTGCCAAGAAGAAATCCCGCTCCAACTAGGTCTCATCGTGAACGCCATCTTCAAAAACCACAACTGGATCTACATCCAGACGCCGCATTGCGAGGAGGGCTACGTCTTCTACAAGCACTGCATTCCCCTATGCGTGCTGCCAACGAAGCGGAAGCACCTGGCCAGCCGAACGGCCGATATCCTGGGGAATCTTCAAGAGCTACATCGATCCAAGAGGGGCTGCTTCGACAATCTTGAAGGGCTACATCGGACTGATACCATCTTGGCCAACCGAACGGCCACGGCCGATAGCATCCTGGGGAATACTGAACAGCTGCATCGATCGAGTAAGCACCTGGCCAGCCGAACGGCCGATATCCTGGGGAATCTTCAAGAGCTACATCGATCCAGGAGGGGCTGCTTGGACAATCTTGAAGAGCTACATCGGACTGATACCATCCTGGCCAACCGAACGGCCATGGCCGATAGCATCCTGGGGAATACTGAACAGCTGCATCGATCGAGGGGTTGCTTGGACAATCTTGAAGAGCTCCATCGATCGCGGGGTTGCTCAGATGAGCACATTCTGGACTGGAACGGTAATCACGTCCTGGGGGAAGATGTGTTTGACAATCTCAACGGGTATGAAAACGGGAAGCATTCTCAGAGAGCCACTGACGGTGATTTCACCGGGAACCCCACGGAAGGTCCTTATTCCATTGAATCTTTCAACAGGAATCTCACAGAGGGTCCTTACTCAAGCACCTGGCCAGCCGAACGGCCGATATCCTGGGGAATCTTCAAGAGCTACATCGATCCAGGAGGGGCTGCTTGGACAATCTTGAAGGGCTACATCGGACTGATACCATCCTGGCCAACCAAACGGCCATGGCCGATAGCATCCTGGGGAATACTGAACAGCTGCATCGATCGAGTGGTTGCTCAGATGAGCACATTCTGGACTGGAACGGTAATCACGTCCTGGGGGAAGATGTGTTTGACCATCTCAACGGGTATGAAAACGGGAAGTATTCTCAGAGAGCCACTGACGGAGATTTCACCGGGAACCCCACGGAAGGTCCTTATTCCATTGAATCTTTCAACAGGAATCCCACAGAGGGTCCTTACTCCATTGAATCCGTCACTGCAGGTAATATCAACGAGAGTATTGATGTTCAGGACAACGGTGCGGTTGAACACTCCTCTAAGGGAATCGTTGGGAACAAAAGGATTTCAAGAGATATTTACGATCCATGGAGGAACTGTGGATTGGAGACGGCGGATTTGAAGGAATCATTTGAGCAGCCTAGATTTGGTGACGCTGAGCGGCCCAGGAGTGACTCTAGTTTCACGGACGGAGGCTATTTCTTCGATGACATTGTCAACACAGAACTGTTGGATGCAAATCAACGGGGCCAACCGGGAACCTATTGTTTGAGCTTCGGAGACGGCCGAAATGTGGTTGATCTGTGTGACAATCGTCAATTTGGTGAACTAGAAGGTTATATGAGGTTTGAAGACCCGCATGTGGTCGACCTGATGTGTGAATGTGGACATTTCACTTTGGACCCGAGCTGGGACAGCTACGGAAGCCAGTACAGTGGACTAGGAAATGGATGGAATGGAAACTACTAGACAATCTCAACGGGTATGAAAACGGGAAGCATTCTCAGAGAGCCACTGACGGTGATTTCACCGGGAACCCCACGGAAGGTCCTTATTTCATTGAATCCGTCACTGCAGGTAATATCAACGAGGGTATTGATGTTCAGGACAACGGTGCGGTTGAACACTCCTCTAAGGGAATCGGGAACAAGAGGATTTCAAGAGATAGTTACGATCCATGGAGGAACTGTGGATTGGAGACGGCGGATTTGAAGGAAGCATTTGAGCAGCCTAGATTTGGTGACGCTGAGCGGCCCAGGAGTGACTCTAGTTTCACGGACGGAGGCTATTTCTTCGATGACATAGTCAACACAGAACTGTTGGACGTAAATCAACGGGGTGACCCGGGAACCTATTGTTTGAGCTTCGGAGACGGCCGAAATGTGGTTGATCTGTGTGACAATCATCAATTTGGTGAACTAGAAGGTTATATGAGGTTTGAAGACTCGCATGTGGTCGACCTGATGTGTGAATGTGGACATTTCACTTTGGACCCGAGCTGGGACAGCTACGGAAGCCAGTACAGGGGACTAGGAAATGAATGGAATGGAATCTACTACCAAAGGCAGACGAGCAAATATCCAAGTATAGGAAACGACTGTACTAGAAGGTTATATGAGGTTTGAAGACCCGCATGTGGTCGACCTGATGTGTGAATGTGGACATTTCACTTTGGACCCGAGCTGGGACCGCTACGGAAGCCAGTACAGTGGACTAGGACATGGATGGAATGGAAACTACTGCCAAAGGCAGACGAGCAAATATCCAAGTATAGGAAACGACTGGGAACATGGGAAAGAAGAAAACCGAGATAGTATTTTTGGAACAGATCAGAAGATATTGAGAGTACACGGTGAAAATTGTACCCGCTGCAAACAAAAGGATCAAGTCCCAGAGTCAGACTCAATTCTCACCATTTTCAAAGAAGTAAACGATAGGATTGTAACAATATTTTTTTTTTTTTTTAAACATTTATCCTTTATAGATAGATACCTTTATATGTGTAAAAAAAGAGAGAAAAAAGTATACCTACCTATATTTCTTTAGCAAGGGAAATTCAGGCTGGTTCCCTGTTTAAAGTCCCCCAGTCAGACTATTTTTTTCCTGATCGAACAAAGTGGTTGCAATTTTTTCGCAACGTTAGGATTTCATAATTCATATTTGATAAATCTAGTTGAAAATGTGTAACATAATAGGGCGGGTCTTCAAATCAAGTTGACTTTATGTAGGCAATTACGAGTATTTTCGAGGTGATACAGTTCTGATTTAGGTACTAGGAAATTTACAATATATTAGGTACCTACCTAATATTAAATTAAAAAAAAAAAACAAACAAATAATAATAAGTGAATTTCGAATTCACCTACCAAAGCTCAAGAAAGTATCGGTGAGACTTCTCCCCCAAGATCCAAATTGAGCCTCCTCCACTAGTTTGGTGTTGAGGTCACCACACTACGGTCAAACTTCGTAGGAAATTATTTTCTTCTTCGTCTTCCTCTTCTTTTTCTTCTTCTTCTTCGTCTTCCTCTTCTTCTTCTTCTTCCTTCTCCTCTTTTTCTTCTTCTTCGTCTTCCTCTTCTTCTTCTTCTTCGTCTTCCTCTTCTTCTTCTTCTTCTTCGTCTTCCTCTTCCTCTTCTTCTTCTTTGACTTTATTCTCTTTTTTGTGAGAAAAGTATGAATCAAGACGGACAGGCAGAGAGGAGAAGAAGAGTCGATGTGAAATTGTCGATGTGAAATTATCG
Source organism: Diaphorina citri (assembly GCF_000475195.1). Taxonomy (NCBI): domain Eukaryota; kingdom Metazoa; phylum Arthropoda; class Insecta; order Hemiptera; family Psyllidae; genus Diaphorina; species Diaphorina citri. The sequence continues at coordinate 15,523 of NW_007380265.1, read as the reverse complement.
GACAATAAAGAAATTACATGTAATGAAGATAAAGAGCATTAGATTGCAAGCAGGTATACGAGTGTTGTAGATGGAAGGTGGATTCGTGACTACAAGGGACACGAAGATTATATTCACAGTATTTATAAATTGTGAGTTAATAGCCTTTGAGCAAATGCCAAAACCTGTCAGCTGCTGGTAAATCAAAAATTAGGTAAAAAAAAACACTTTATTTTGGATAAATATGTGAGTACAGAAACAAGTTCAAATACAAAACTCAATACTATTTTACTTAAGTTATAAAACCTACTTGTAAGTATCCATTTCATATATAACTTAAGTAAAATAGTATTTACAAAGGATGTCAAAATTAAATAAATTCATGAATAGGTACAAAACTCAAGTTTGTATTCATGATAGAAACTTCCATTTGCCAGCCTAGTTTGCTTGAAGGGTAGTGCAACTGCCTTGTAAGAACTAGGTCACGGGTTTGATTCCCACATGGGGTGGATTTTATCCTAAATAGATCCTTTCTCATCTTTTAATCCTTTCTCAGAATGGCTGGCTTTCTTGTATCCTGCCTTCCTTCCCTCCTTGCTTCTGGGACAAAAAGACTTTAGCAATTACAGCTCCCTCTATCAAACCTCTTAAAAAATAATAATAATAAAAATGGTTTTCATTAATTCATTTCCATTGTATCTTCCAGTGAATCAAAACTAGCCAGCTGTGGCGAGGATGGCAGTGTCCGACTGTGGGATAGTCGACAGAAAGAACACACAGCCATCGTGTACCCCTCACAGAACCTGAAGCTGGCCAGATCCCACCTGGGCAAATGGGTGGGAGATGTGTCTATCAATGAAGACTGGATGGTAAGTAGTCATATTTTCGTTTATAAATTTAAGAATTGAAGAAAGATATTACAAGGAGAAAAGAACAACCAAAGATTCACTTATTCATTCATCCTGCTTGGGTTAGGAAGTCAGAAGGGACAACATAGAGGAAAATAAAGGATTATCCAATGTATCCAATTATGACACCCCTATTCCTCTCTTAATTAATCCATCAACAAATAATTTGTATACTTTTTTATTTATTTATTTATTTAAACAAGGTTTATATTTATACTCGTATTTGCATATTTGTAAACCCTACCTATGAAAATAAATAAGACTTTGTTTAGACTGCGGGAGTAAAGGGACTTTTCAGTCTCATTCTGGCAGGATAAACAAGGTATATTCTTTTCTATTATGTATTTTGGAAACAAAGCCGTTTTGTACTTAAGTGCTAGGTCGCTGGTTCGATTCCCGCCTGGGGCAAACTTTATAATCAGAAAAATTTTGTGCGGTAATTATGCAGAAGTCACGTCCGTGGAAAAGAAAAGCTCCTTTTTGTATTTAACCTAAACCTATAATAACACCAATCACTGCTCCAATTGTGGAAACTCCTTCTTGCGTTTAACCTAACCCTATAATAACACTGGTCACTGCTCGTTTGTGCCAGTTCCTTTGGTAGCAATATCCCACGGACGTGACTTCTGCACATGTACCGTTTGTGCGTGAACTGCTTGAAATGGCTGTCTTCAGGTCTTCTATGTATTTCGGAACGATAGACTTCTGTTGTTACAGTTCGTTCCCTCAAAACAGGTGCACCACCTGGGAAAATGGGTGGGAGATGTGTCTATCAATGAAGACTGGATGGTAAGTAGTCATATTTTCGTTTATAAATTTAAGAATTGAAGAAAGATATTACAAGGAGAAAAGAACAACCAAAGATTCACTTATTCATTCATCCTGGAAGGGACAACATAGAGGAAAATAAAGGATTATCCAATGTATCCAATTATGACACCCCTATTCCTCTCTTAATTAATCCATCAACAAATAATTTGTATACTTTTTTTTTTATTTCAACAAGGTTTATATTTATACTCGTATTTGCATATTTGTAAAACCTACCTATGAAAATAAATAAGACCTTGTTTAGACTGCGGGAGTAAAGGGACTTTTCAGTCTCATTCTGGCAGGATAAACAAGGTATGTATATTCTATTCTATTCTATTATGTATTTTGGAAACAAAGCCGTTTTGTACTTAAGTGCTAGGTCGCTGGTTCGATTCCCGCCTGGGGCGAACTTTATAATCAGAAAAGGTTTGTGCTTTTTTTTTAAGAGGTTTGACAGAGGGAACTGTAACTGATGTAACTGTACTTTTTTAAGCGAATGCAAATATCAAGTTTTTTTTTAAAGAGGTTTGACAGAGGGAACTGTGACTGCTAGAGAAATCGAAGAGAGAAGGAAGACAGGATAGGAGAAAGCCAGCCGTTCCGAGAACGAACATTATCCCATCAGGATAAAAAAAAAAAACACATGTATTTTTTTGTTAAGAGGTTTGACAGAGGGAACTGTAACTGCTATGGTCTTATCGTCCCAAAATCAGAGAAGGAAGAGAGGGATAGGAGAAAGCCAGCCGTTCCGAGAACGAACATTATCCCATCAGGATAAAATCCGCCCCGGGCGGGAATCGAACCAGATAGGAGAAAGCCAGCCGTTCCGAGAACGAACATTATCCCATCAGGATAAAATCCGCCCCGGGCGGGAATCGAACCCGTGGCCTAGCGCTTACAAGGCAGACGCGCTACCAACTAAGCTAACTAGGCTGGCAAGTTTGTGCTTGGACTGCTTGAAATGGCTGTCTTCAGGTCTTCTATGTATTTCGGAACGATAGACTTCTCTTGTTACAGTACCCTCAAAACAGTGCTTAGAGTTTTCAATAATATGTATTTTGGGTCCAAATATTTCAGTTCTGCGGCGGTGGACCGAAGCTATCCCTGTGGAATCTGCGCTCTCTGGAACCCATGACCTGTTTCTCCGCTGTAGACGACGCTGGCATTCACGTGGCCAAATTCTGCGACGATCACCTCATGGCTGGCGGCTCCAGTCCGTACTTCTATCATTTGAATCACTCGGGTGATGTGTACTCACAGATTGAAAGTTCCTCGACCACTGTGTACTCGGCTGTTGCACAACACACACCACACAAGGTAAGTTACGGGAAGAAAATAAAATTGAAGAGGTTTGACAGAGGGAACTGTAACTGCCAAGGTCTTGTCGTCCTGAAATCGAAGAGAGAAGACAGGATAGGAGAAAGCCAGCCGTTCCGAGAACGAACATTATCCGCCCCGGGCAGGAATCGAACCCGCGACCCAGGGCTTACAAGGCAGGCGCGCTACCCTCCGAACTAACTAGGCTGCCGAAGCATCGACAATACTTGCCAGCTGAGTTAGCTTGGAAGGTACTTGGAAGGTGCCATGTCAGCGAAAGCTCGCGGGTTCGATTACCGCCCGGGGGGAATGTTCGTTATCGGAATGGCTGGCTCCTATCCTGTCCTTCTCTCTTCAATTTCGGGAAAGACCTCCGTTGTTACAGGTCCCTCTATCAAACTCGGCTATGAAAATCTTCTGGTGGGCATCATTTTTCATTATTAACTTTTTCTTTTTTTACCAGCGCGCAGCGAAACAAAACGACTGATTAATTGTCTTCTTTCTTTTTGTTTCAGTTGATAGCTCTGGCTGGATCGAGCAAACATATTGACGTGTGTAAGAATTACAAATACAAGGACCAAGTCATCTCCTTCTATTAGGAACAAAGCCGGAGTTATCCTTTCCCTTTGGATTTATGGTCTGATCCTGGAAACCACTTTGCTCTACCAGATGACCCATGTATGCTCCTGAAAACGATTTTGCACTTTGGCTTTCGCAAGTACCAGGACTTTACCTATTATTATGGTCATGCAATCAGTCCTCAGATTTGAAATTTGGTATGTATCTTTCAAATGTGATAAGGATGCGACACGAAACTTTTGGTTAAGACCGGTGCAACGCTTGGCGGCATTCTACCGCTTTTTGGCGGTTTTCGGTGTAATTTGACAATATCTCGGGAACGGTATAATCTAAAGACTTGAAATTTGGTATGTAGTTCACAAATATGACAAGGATGCAACATAAAACGTTTGGTTAAAATAGGTGCTGCGGTTGGCGGTATTCAGATATACTGACTAAGTACACGGTTAGAGGTATTGTAAAAGTTACTATATAAGTATATAACATAAAAATAAGCATCATTCAATAGGATAAGGAAAGTCGTGTGATGTTCACACCAGATTTTTTTTTTCTTTTACCAGCGCGCAGCGGAACAAAACGACTGATTAACTGTCTTCTTTCTTTTTGTTTCAGTTGATAGCTCTGGCTGGATCGAGTAAACATATTGACGTGTGTAAGAATTACAAATACAAAGACCAAGTCATCTCCTTCTATTAGGAACAAAGCCCAAGTTATCCTTTCCCTTTGGATTTATGGTCTGATCCTGGAAACCACTTTGCTCTACCAAATGACCCATGTATGCTCCTGAAAACGATTTTGCACTTTGGCTTTCGCAAGTACCAGGACTTTACCTATTATTATGGTCATGCAATCAGTCCTCAACGTTAATCCAATATTTTGGGCTGTATGGGTGATGCTTACCACCCATCCAAGTACTATCCGCGCTTGACGGTGCTTAACTTGAGTGATCGGATGAGAACTGGTGTTTTCAACGTGATATAAAAAAAGAAGCTCGTATTTCGATTTGAATAGGTTAACTTTCTGGTGCTCTTGTGTTGACCCAGCACCTAAACGGGAAGTACTGTCTCTTATTGTCCATCTGATGAGGGACATACTACAGGATTGGCATGCTACGACACAGAGAGCCCAGTGTAGGCCGTGTTCCCACGGTAAAACGGTGTGGTTGGGTGAAAGAGCTCCTCTTGGAGAATCCTGCCACATTAAATAAATTAAAAAAAAAAGCCTGGAAAGATTCATATATTTTTGCTGTTTTTCCTCTAAACTTACCTATATTTTTACTAGACCATAAAAGGAATATTCCTACCAAATTTCAGCATTTTCAGCTTTCTAGGTGTTGTGGTTCTGGAGATAGAGCGATCAGTGTGTGAAATTTGAATGAGTGAATGGATCTTGATTTTATAATATAAGATTCAGATTTTTGCAAAGTGTGTAAAGCCAAGTTCTTTATATTTGGACCAATCCCTGTGTAAATACGTAGAGAAAATCTTTTGCTTTCTTTTACCTACCTTTTTATTTCAACTTTTAGTTTTGAGAATTATCTCTTTTTTTATCTCTTGCCTCTTGTATGTAATAGTTTGTTGGGGGTTTGACGTCACTAAAAACCTTAGCAGCTGCTATGACCTTTTGTCTATGACTCATGGTAAGTTTTTTGGTGACGGGATTTTTACCTTTGATTCGGTAACAAGCTACTCGCCACCTCACATTTACCCCAGCCAGAGTGCGGTCGAAAGGACGCGGCCTAGGCCTACCAGGGTTTATACGCTTGCAAATGGGTAAAAATTATAAATAAATGGTCGATTCCTATGTAAAAAGTTGGGAAAAATCCAAACTCCGAAAAAATAACTGTAAAAGGTCGAAAATTCAATTTTCCGTTCTAATGAAAGAGTTCAAATATGTGTGACGTCAGACTTTACGCAGTTGTTTTTTTCGTCCGTTAGGTAGCGCCACTATGCAAGCGCGCTAGTGGAAGAGCAGAAAGAACTGCGCAGAAATGTATGCGCACAAACACATTAATGCGTTGCCTGCGAGGGAGCTTTGCTCGGGACATTTGATGTGACGTCATCGCCTACGGGAGCGTATGCCGTGACGTCAAAGTTCACGATTTACCGGTATTTTTTAAATCGATTTATCTCGGGATCTAGAAGTCGTAGAAGAAAAAGAAAAATTCCGTTGGTCCTCATTTTTCCTGCTCTATGACTTTGAAACATCACCCAAGTAAGCGCAACTGATCTATTATCTCTTTTTTATCTCTTGCCTCTTGTATGTAATTGTTTGTTGGGCGTTTAACGCGGCCTAGGCCTACCAGGGTTTATACGCGACCAGGAAAAGTCATGGAATCTGAAAATGGGCCAAAAAGTCATGGAATCGTCATGGAAAATCGTGAAAATTTAAAGAAAACCTGGAAAAGTCATGGAATTTGCCACCCGGTCAAAAATTAAAAATGTTCATAAACATCAAGTTTCACACATGGCCGTGATGCTTACCTAGCGTGTAAATAAATATCAAGTTTTTTTTTCCAAAAAACCGCCTGCGGCGCATTCCCCTTCATACTCCTTGACGTTCTGCAAATTGCATATTTTATTTAAATGAAGGGGTAATCTTACTGATTTTTAAGTACCTCCGCCCCCTAATTTTCTGAAAAAGTCATGGAAATTTTCTGGAAAAGTCATGGAATTTCATTCCGGGAAAAGCGTATAAACCCTGCTTACACACCGAAGGTCGCGGGTTTGATTCGGCAAAATTTACTCTTGTTCCTGGATATTTTATTCTTATCTTAAGGAGTGTCCAAACAAAGTCGACCGGTCGTCAATCGACGAGGTCAAAACATGTCATCGAGGCAGTGTGGACGGTTCAGTCGAAAGTCGACATCGATCAACGGCGTCGCCTCTGTTTGGACACACCTTCATGAGTTATGATTTCTCAATTTTGTTTGAATGAGTTTTGTTGTGTGATTTGTGATCTCTTTCTTTTCCTCCCAAGTTTGGGTTTTTTCTATCTCCTATGTTTAATATTTAGAGTATTTTTTTCCTTTTGATATTAGATTGAATTTTAATTTCCTGTACTATTTCTTGAGTGAATGAAATGTGTTTATGCATTGAATTGAATGATAGTGATAGATATCATTTCTACATGTTTATTTTTATACTTTACAACATGAACAAATAAAAATCTCATTTATTTTGAATGAAAAACTATTGGTGTCAGTTTTTTTTTCCGTTTCCAGGCCGATAGGTACTCGACAAAACGCTAAAATTATGCAGAGGTTCAATTTAACTTTTAGATCAAATGTGTTCCAGGCCCAAGCCCAAGAAAGGTTGTTATTTTAGGCAAAAGTTTTAAAAAAGCTCAAAAATATTCAGTTTTCTCCAACTTTTAGTTTTCGGCCTACCTCTACCAAACTTTGCAGGGAGGTTCTTTGTAATATACAAATCAAAATTTCCCTGGGCCGAATCTTGAGAAATGTAGGTACACTGGTACAGTTCGGCCATTACGTAGGACGAAATTTGGAAAAACCTCATAAATATTCAAACGGACAAATCCTTACCTAAGTTTGAAGTCAAAAATAAAAAGACCATGATGTTTGATTTAGTATTTCAGAAACAAAATAAATATAATAATAAATAGTTTATTTTTATCACAACACCAGAAAAAGAAAGTGGAAAGCAAAAAAATATATACGAAAATAACATACTAAGAGGAATATAATCATTTCGCAAAAATCCCGGTTTTGTTGTGTGATTTGTGATCTCTTTCTTTTCCTCCCAAGTTTGGGTTTTTTCTATCTCCTATGTTTAATATTTAGAGTATTTTTTCCTTTTGATATTAGATTGAATTTTAATTTCCTATACTATTTCTTGAGTGAATGAAATGTGTTTATGCATTGAATTGAATGATAGTGATAGATATCATTTCTACATGTTTATTTTTATACTTTACAATACTTTATACTTTACAACATGAACAAATAAAAATCTCATTTATTTTGAATGAAAAACTATTGGTGTCAGTTTTTTTTCCGTTTCCAGGCCGATAGGTACTCGACAAAACGCTAAAATCATGCAGAGGTTCAATTTAACTTTTAGATCAAATGTGTTCCAGGCCCAAGCCCAAGAAAGGTCGTTATTTAAGGCAAAAGTTTTAAAAAAGCTCAAAAATGTTCAGTTTTCTTCAACTTTTAGTTTTCGGCCTACCTCTACCAAACTTTGCAGGGAGGTTCTTTGTAATATACAAATCAAAATTTCCCAGGGCCGAATCTTGAGAAATGTAGGTACACTGGTACAGTTCGGCCATTACGTAGGACGAAATTTGGAAAAATCTCATAAATATTCAAACGGACAAATCCTTACCTAAGTTTCTCCACTCATCAAATTACAGAACTTGGTCACGAAATGTATATTTGAGAACCTTCTAGTCTATAGCCAAACACTCTACCATTAGAAAGTTAGTTACTTTCTGATGTTCTCGTGTTGACCCAGCACCTAAATGGGAAGTATCGTGTCTCTTATCGCCCATCTGATGAGGGACATACTACGGGATGGGCACGCTACGACACAGACCACACGAAAAAGTTATATACTTACCAGATTGGTAAAGAAATACCCCGCTTCTCCACTCATCAATCTATTTGTATTACAGAACCCGGTCACGAAATGTATATTTGAGAACCTTCTAGTCTATAGCGAAACACTCTACCATTAGAAAGTTAGTTACTTTCTGGTGTTCTCGTGTTGACCCAGCATCTAAATGGGAAGTATCGAGTCTCTTATCGCCCATCTGATGAGGGACATACTACGGGATGGGCA
>NW_007380265.1:0-7115 GCF_000475195.1 Diaphorina citri | reverse complement strand
GGAAAAAAAAAAAAAAAAAAAAAAAAAAAAAAAATTCACATCACATTTTTTATGACTTTTCATCCTCCCCAAAACAGAATAGAATATAATAAGTAGGTTAATAGAATATAGGAAAAAACAAAAAAGTATAACAATTTTTAAACCTTCAACAAACAAGCGACCCAATTACCTTGAAACCCAATCCGGAGTGCCAGTTTCAATCTGCAATGATCGAACCTCCTCAGCTTGATGCTAATCACTCGATGAAACATCCGTACCTTCAAGTGCAACAGCAAACTCGTCTGGGGCAACTTGAAGCCCATTGTGACGTCAAAATGAAACAGCTGCGCCAGTCAAAAGAGTTGTCTAAAATGTCTCCACGATCCGTCTTGAATTTTCACCGAAGGAACGTCTTTGAACTTCACCAAAAGATGTCTTCGCTGGTCGTCTTGGAATTTCAGCAAATCAAAGAATTCTCCTTCGACGGTCTTGAAACAGCAAATCAAAGAAGACAATTTATTGGTATTACACTGAAAGTCTTGTAACTTCGCAATCCAAATGATCCTCCAATCGGAGATGCGGTTCGCACGGACTCCAAACTTCCAAACCAAACTGTTCTCCAATCAGAGATGCGGTTCGCACGGACTCCAAACTTCGCAATCCAAATGGTCCTCCAATCAGAGATGCGGTTCGTACGGACTCCAAACTTCCAAACCAAACTGTTCTCGTGGAAAATTCCCGAAAAATTTCGCCCAATAAAGGGTTAATTTCGTCTTCAAATTCTTCGCCGTCTCCAGTGTCTCCCAACGGGTTAATCGCCGCTCAAATGGTCAACAAGTGTCCTGGGCCAACAAGTGTCCAAATGACCATTTTGATGTGCTTGTCCTGGGGGGGGGGATTCTCGTCCTTCGAAGATCTATCCCGAAATGGTCCAATAACAGGATTGTCACGTGATTTTGTCTATCCAAAAGCTACCTCTCAGCAATAGATGAATTAAGGGATTTACAGGTGATTCTTTCCTGAGGATTCTTGCTGGTCAATTTTCTGATTTTCACCTTTGCAGGATTTTACCTTTCTCAGGTTCTCACACCGAAATTGTGCCCATGGTTGATGCGTTTTTTGGTCACAAAAGATAGGGGATCTTTTGAGTTACCAAAATTTTCCGGTTTAGGCTTTCCTCTTAGAAAAGGACGTTTGTCCGATTGCTGTCTTTTCCGCATAAATCCGAATGATAGAGATAGATTCGGATAAAGTCTCCTTTAAAGGGGACTTTTGAACCACTGTCAAGCTGATAAGGACTGTTTGTCCAAACAGGACCGAATGCCTTCCGACAAAGTCTGTCCGGGAAATTTCGAAGACAGAAATTTGGACGTCAAAATTTCCTGACGGGAAACACCAATGGTAACGGTGTAGTTTTTACCGGCGTTGACTGGGCTAAAGCTGAAGGAGATGAAGACGGTGTTGACTGGACTAAAGTTGTCACGGCAATAGATTAGTCCGGGTGGATCAGTAGACAATTGAATGTCGAAAGGGCGATTGCAAACTTCTGCCATCTATGGAAACTTTTGTAGAGAACTTCTTCGAAAAAATCGGACCTAGAATAGGTACTAATATTTTGATAATAAAAACAAATTTTTGATATACACTGTAGGAATGATGGGTGAAACAGTTCTTTATTCGAAAACTGGTGAAAATTTTGAAAAAGAAAAAAAAGCGTTGAAAAAAAAAGAATTAATTTTAAAAAATGGTTGAGTAGGTAATTAGATTGAGGTTAAAGTAACGAAAAATGGAGAGTCAATATTTAAATGACACGAAATAATATTAAAGCAAGAAAATATTTAAAATAATATCGAAAGAAAAACTATTTTATAATATAAGATTGAAAAATATTTTATATAATTAAGTCAATTTTATTTTGGATTCACAAAAGCAAAATGTCTTTCCAAAGTCAAATTGTTCGTCTGAACACTTGAAAATTTAAACCTTCAAACGGGGGGTGTTTGTACAGAATATCACTGATCAGTTGAAATCACTGATCAGTTTTGAAAATCACTTTTATCACTCTTTTGACGAAATCAATTCCGGGCAGGTCCAATGCAAAGGGGCAAATTTGCCTTCAAAATTTTCAAACTCTTCTAAGTCTGACTTCCATCCAGGAGGTAGTTTTCATTACGTACGTTGTACAACTTTTCGCACGGCCTCTTCAAATGGTCAACACACAAAGTCCAACCACTATTGATGACGGTCAAGTCGTTCTCACAACCACCCCAAGCTTCTTCCATCTTTTGAATTAATTTTGGAAAAAGTTCAAACTTCCCTCTCGAAAAAAAAAGAAGCGAAAAATCGATTAAATATCGGAGACAAAGTCACAGAAAACTCCCCGAAAAAAGGCCCAAAAATCACGTCAAATCGCCTTTATGAGCACCAGTATTTCAGAATCTCAAAAAACCGCACCAAAAACTTTCTTCGACACGCCTTCACTGAAGTGATATCAAACAACAACTAATCAACTATTAGAAAACCAAATCACAGAACCAAAAAAATCCGAAAAACTTGACAAAACCAATTCCTAATCGATGATGGAGGGGGCTGATGACAAAAGTAAACAAAAATTGGAGACACTGTGAACTGTCTAGAAATGACTCCAATGATTACGGAAAAGTATTAAAACCCGGATTTCAAAATTAAAAGGGACACATTTGGTCAAGCTATTATTATCATCATATTATTATTATACCTACCGATCAGGGTCGTATATAGGGAGCCTCCGTCAGGCCCGTGGGGTTTTCGGCCCCATTAGCCCAGGGATCCTCACGGGGACCGGAACCAACAGTTACAAATGGTTCCTTCAAATAGATCAGTTGCGCTTACTTGGGTGATGTTTCAAAGTCATAGAGCAGAAAAAATGAGCTCATACCGTTCGCGATATATTGTTCAATTACACCGAAAACCGCCAAGAAGCGGTAAAATGCCGCCAACCGTTGCACCGATCTTAACCAAAGGTTTCGTGTCGCATCCTTGTCACATTTGACATCTACATACCAAATTTCAAGTCTCTAGTTCTTACCGTTCTCGAGATATTTTGTTTACATACACACAGACACACACACGGGCCAATGGCTGAAACTTTGGATTTAGGCTCTAGGGACCTCAAAACGTGTTTTGGCACTAAAAACTGACCATCGAAATTTTGACCCGATTACATTACTTTCCTTCCTATAGGATAAGGAAAGTAAAAAACACATCAAGCCTTAACTTTGGAAATCGGAGATCAGGTCTACTCGGATCAAAATTTTGTGCTCTGGCTCGTGGTTTTAACAAAAACAGTTTATCGATTAGAATGAAAAATTTATGACTTAACAAGCTGGGTCCGTCCCTCCGGGAATTTTTTAGCCCGTAGTTTATTCGATCGTGATTAGAGAAAATCAGTACCTATGTACCTACCTAATTTGTTTAATATTCAGTTTATTATCATTCTTGATTTGATTTTTCGATTTTACTTTCATGTAATGTTTTAAAATCAAGACTAGAGCCTGTTCTCCCTTTATTCCTTTAAGTCTCCCATCCATTTATTGGCCTTGCTTAACATAGGTGACGTTAAAACCGGTTTTAAAATAACGACTCAAGTGTTATCTAAAACTTTCTCGCTTTAAGTTCATAGGTCATCGCGACAAATTTCAAGATCAGAGCTCATTTGTGTGAGAAAATGTGAAAAAAATCCCCCAAAAACCAATACCTATAGTTCATCCAGATCAATGTGACAGCAATGAGTCATCAACCCAAAATGAAGGAACCAATCAGATTGCAGGAAATCCTTACATTTTTGCAATTGAGGTAAAGGTCTATTTTTGATAAACTTTCTCTTCTAAAATGCAGAGGTAGCTCTAAGTTCAGAGGTTGGATTTCAGAACAGGTAAGGTGGATATCGCCTTACCTGACTTTGTTTCACTGTCGGAGGAAGCACTGTGCAATATAGCTTCCCCTTTTAGAGATTCTCTACCATTGCACATGTGACATGTTTGGCAACAATGCCTATTTTTTTGCTGTCACATTGATCTGGACACACTTTAGCTATATTATATTCAAAAGTTAGGACATCAAACTTAAAGGGGTGTTTTATTGAGCTAGACACATAATGATGCAAAACACTGGAGTGGCATACATCCCACCACGCAGCCCCCCCGGCTCGGGAGGCCCGGGCAATTAGGGGCCCCGGGGGAATAGTTGGGGCCCCCAAAAATGTAAAGGTGTGTCCACACAGAGTCGACTAACCCATCCCCGCTGCCTCGACAACATGAATTCACTTCGTCGGTCGACAGCCGGTCGACTAATTTTGGACAAACCTTAATAAAAACTTAAAATTTCGGCCTAAAATTTGGAGCTTTTCCTACCTTTAGCATTCGGTTTGAGAAGATCTTTGAGTTTGTTTTTCAGGATGTTCTTCTTGGCGCCTTGCTGTTTGATTTTGTCTTCAAACTTGGAGAAGCCCGAATGTCTCACTACATCCACCGTGCTGTCTCTGTGGAGAAAATCCAAAATCACGTTAATCTTCTAAGCTAGTCACTCACTATCAGGTAGACCTCACAGACGGACCTGATCAGGTGTACCTGTCACGTCTACCTGATAGTGAGTGGCTGGCCTTAGATTTAGAATAAAGTCAATTTTTGTAAAAGCAGAACTGCAGCACATTCGGTGTGGCAAAATTAATGTGATATTAACACAACTTAATTAACACAACTCCCAAATTAACACACTGCCACAACCCAAATTAACACAACTCCCAAAAATCGCAGGACGGGATAAGAGAAAGCCATAGCCGTTCTGAGAAAGAACCTTATCCTATTGAGGATAAATATCGTGACCGGGCAAGAATCGATAATAAATAATAATAGACTCTTGAGTGGAAGGTAACCACTAGGCGAGGTTAACGCCGGAGGCGTTTTCTACAACCTAACCTTTAGAGCTCCATTATTATGTGGTCAAAACCACGATTTGTCTTGAATTTTCACCGAAGGAACGTCTTTGAACTTCACCAAAAGATGTCTTCGCTGGTCGTCTTGGAATTTCAGCAAACCAAAGAATTCTCCTTCGAAGGTCTTGAAACAGCAAATCAAAGAAGACAATTTATTGGTATTTCACTGAAAGTCTTGTAACTTCGCAATCCAAATGGTCCTCCAATCGGAGATGCGGTTCGCACGGACTCCAAACCAAACTGTTCTCGTGGAAAATTCCCGAAAAATTTCGCCCTCGAAGGGTTAATTTCGTCTTCAAATTCTTCGCCGTCTCTTCAAATAAATGAGGATAAAATTCCATGCCTCGGCTGGGTTCGAACCCACGCCCTCCTGTTTACCAGGCGAGCGTCTTGACCACTACGCTACCGAGGCAGGTCCCGGTCATCGATCCCGCGACCTAGCGCTTACAAGGCACTATCTTCAAGCTAACAAGGCTGGCTGTCAATTTGCTTACAAAAACTCGTGGAATAATTTCAAGTTAAGACACAACACTTGGAACCCATTGTCACCGATTTGGTGCTTCTCTCGTCTCGCTGTAGAACATTTGGTACAGCAGCATACACCATTCACCATCTCTTCCAACCTCAATCAATTTTGCAGTCGAAACGAACTCAAATCCAATACAAAACGCATTCAATCTTCAGTAAAAAAAAAACCCACCCAAATGGCCAAATCCAAATCAAAAAAAAAAAAAAATCACTCAATCTTCAGCCAAATCCTCTTACGTCGGAGATTCGGAGGCAAAACGTGTTAAAAATCGATTTAGGAAGTAGGAAGTTAGGAATCTACTTCAGAACTGTACATTCATTGTGGATCGTGGAAGGATATAAATTAATTCTATGGCCTTTATCAGAAAATCACCAATTTTAGACCAAAATTGTGGGTTTCAACTTTGGAAATCATCCTATTTTTTTTTTTTTTTTTTATTTTAGCCCAAAATTGGGGGTTTCAACTTTGGAAATCATCCTTTTTTTTTTTTTTTTTTTTAAGAGGTTTGACGAAGTCAGCCGTTCCGAGAACGAATATTATCCCATCAGGATAAAATCCGCCCCGGGCGGGAATCGAACACGCGGCCTAGCGCTTACAAGGCAGACGCACTACCAACTAAGCTAACTAGGCTGGCACGAGCTATTGAAAGATAGGATAGGGGAAATGGCCTAGCGCTTACAAGGCAGACGCACTACCAACTAAGCTAACTAGGCTGGCGAAATCATCCTAAAAAAATACCCTAATAACCTAATATGTTATAATTAGCTCCTAGGGTAGCGCGTCTTGTCTTGTAAATGCTACGTCGCGGGTTCGATTCGAGCCAGGACAATCTTTATCCTAAGAATAAGGTATGATCTCCGAACGGCTGGCTTTCTCCTATCCTCTCCTCTTTCATTCTTTAATTTTGGGGACGATAAGACCTCAGCAGTAATGGTTAGCATGGTTGACTCTGGGTCCAACAAATGAAGGAGGACGCCCAAGATCGAGAAAAGTGGAGAACGTCGTGTTGAAACCTGTCCTAGGACAGATCTACATCTATATATAAGACCTAAGCAGTAATGGTTAGCATGGTGGACTCTGGGTCTCAAGATTGATGTTTCGAGTCCTAGTCAAATCATAAAATTTAGCGTAGTGTATTAAGCGGGGAACGACATTTGTAACAAGCATTTATGCTTAACACAATTAAAATTCCTTTTTTCCCCTTGTTTTCCGATAAGGCGCACTTAGAGTAATCGAAAGTAAAAATAACGGCTTGAATGAAAAACAAAAAGAAGAAAAAAACAAACGCTTACCTGGCATGTTCACTGCGCTGCTTCTGCTGTTTCAAATGATTCTGATAACACACCGAACAGAAGAACAACTGCTGGGGAGTGCCGAAAAAGTCCTTGCACTTCTTACACTTGATGTCAATGTTAGCGGAAATCTTTGGAGTGGAAGACTCCATTGTCTGTGGAGAATAACACATGGAACAAAGAAAGAGGCATTTGTTAGGTAAATTGGTAAATAAATATGAAAATGTATGGTATGTAAAACAAAGCAAACACTTCAGAAGACTACTCTTTGTTGTGTATGATGGTGGTTTCGAACCAGTGTATTTCGGTTTTCCAATATCCAATATTGGCTAGAGTGAATTGA